>NW_027071133.1:0-3298 GCF_002906115.3 Quercus suber | reverse complement strand
AGCTCTCTCTCTCTCTCTCTCTCTCTCTCTCTCTCTCTCTCTCTCTCTTGATTCCAAAACTCTCTCTGCGATAAGAAAATTTTCCTTTTCTCCCTCATTCAAGAACATTCTAGGGAGCTCTCATATTCATGCCATTGCTCATCTTCGCCCCTAACGCAATCCAGATGGGTCAGATGGCTTCTGTCTTCTGTCTTTTTTTTCTTTTCTTTTTTGTTATGATTTGATTAATTTTAAAATTGTGTTTTTGAGTTTGTATTCTGATAATCTAATTATGCTTGAGTTTAGAGATGTTTGAGAGAAAGATTGTTGTGTTTGTTCTGTAGCAGAGCAGCACGGAGAAAGATTGTTGTGTTTGTTTGTAGTATTTATCAAAGTTAATTTGGTAACTGACTAACCAGCCCAACGAATAGTTTCAACGAGCAGAGACTTTTTGTTTTATGGACGTCCGGAGCTTCATAAGTTTTGTGAGTTCTCAGTGCATTCTCAGCCTTGGCCCAAAACGCAACTTTTTCCAAAAAGTTGCATTTTGGGTTGAACCAAATGCATTTTGAGCTCTAGCTTTTATAGAAACGTGCGTTTCAGCTCCTAAAAGCTGAAACAAACAGGCACTGATAGTGTTCAGAATTCAGACCCGATTGCAATGCAATTATCCAAATTTTATGCTGAGTATGAATTATTAAATAATTATGTTTAGATGAAAAGTCCATGCTTAATATTATAATATAACACAATCTGATATCGCTGACACAAGCGATGTGATAAAATAGAATTTCTTACAATAAATTAACCACAGGTTTAATTGTCATCTCTAGTAATAATTTACTGTTGTGACTATACGTAAATCCAACCTGATTTGACTTTCTTACTTTGGGCTTGTTCACATGAACTTCTCGTTTGTGACTCTAAGGACCTACCTTGAAGCTTTCCACATATAGCATATATGTATTGATTGTGTAGTTGCTTTGGCTAGATCACCAATCTTTAAATATGCTTAGGTCTGACGGTGAACAATTGGTGCAAAGCCCTAAGCGTACATACACAACACTCTTGAGTCCTCTTTTTGATTGACTAATATGTTCTCTTAAATATTTTGATCAAAAGGTCATGAAATCCAGAACATTAAGTCGATCCATGGGCCTAAATTAAAATCACGTTGGCTTCTTGCAATCGATTAGGACTCGATCAAGAGGGCTATCGGCAGATGCTCATGATCAATCTAGACTAGATTAAGAGGGATATCACCAAGACATAAACTTTTGTCTTCTTGAGCTCTTCTTGAAACTTGGTCTTGGTCTTAGTTAGGTTCTAAATTTTTAGGTTCTAAAAGTTTAGTTTGTTGGCAAACTGTGTATATAAACTTGTCTAAGTATAGATTATAGTGTCTATAGATCATGTTAGACATAGCTTAGATCATGTTAGACATAGCTCAACGTGTTGTAAGTTAGAATTCAAAAACATACAAGTTGTAGGTTCAAGAATTCAAAATCAGACTGGCTCGATCGATTGAGAGGAAGCTTCATTGATCAAAGCGCGATTCTATAGATTTTAAATAAAACCCAACAACCCATCAAACGTTTAGGGTTTCAGTCCAAATTCATTTGATATTTAAAGAAAACCCTAAAATACGTTTTTTAAGTCTTGGAGAGCTACCCTTTTGAGATCTGAGAGGTTCTGTGCCTTCTACTCTTTCAAGCATCCACCAGAGATCATTCTTATACCATAAGTACTGGTGAAACAAAGTTGCAACCCAAGCTTCAGATATCAAGTATACCGAAGAGCAAAGCGTGAACTGGAGGTTCATGTTGAAGCATATCCATATCAAAGAAGTTTAAGGGTTTCAAAGCTAGGTTTGATAATCATAGTTAAGCTAATTACAAATTAAATATTCTTGACTGTAAACTTTTATTTGATAGTGGATTTCTCTTCTTGGCATTGGTCCCCCAAGGTTTTTTACCTTGAAATTGATTTGTTTCGTTAGTTTTCTTGAGTAATCATATATTGTATTATTTAGTTTTCTGTTGTATGTATGATATATTTGATTTATGATTAACCTAAGACTTGCATGATTGACTTAATTAACATTTTGGTCATAAAATCAGGCTAAACATTATTTGTTCAGGTGACTAAAAACTAACAGTCTTCAATTGCAAACTTTGACACTTCAAAACTATTAATATGAGATAAAAACTAACAATTTGACATGGTTTACCAACTTTCTGACAAATATAGACCTAACAAATTGCAACGTTGGCTATGATGGGGTGAGGGATTGATTGGTCTAGCTCCTGATATGGTGTGGGTTTAGTTAAGGGGGTTTTTTGGGAGAAAAATATAAACGAATTATTTTATAATAAGATGTATTAGAAAATGAAAGTGAGATGTAAGGTGTAATATTAAAGTGGTGGGCTAAAATAGGGAAAAAAAAGTTGATTTATAATCATAAAATTTGGCCAATTTTTACAAAACCAGATGAGAATGGTAATGTGGCAGCAGAATCACGGAACTGTGGTAGTGAAATCCTTGCGGCTTCATTTGTGTGTTAGAAAATTGTGGAATATTTGTTAACAAAATTCAGTTTCTTTTCCTTGTGCCTTTTGAGACCCAAAATAAGGAGAAGAAATTTATTAAAAGGAATATTCATTTTAGTGAAAACGTAGATCCATCTAAAGTGGTAATGTATGAATTTCATTTGCTGCTGCTTTGGTATGGGAAGGAGTACGATAGTAATGCTTAAAGATGCAGGATTTGACTTACTTCCAATATTTTTTTAACTAGAATTTTCTTTTGTTTTAATGAGAAACTGCTACATCTTCCAATAACTAAATAAAATATGGAGATTAAAACCCACTACTACTTGCTATTGTGAATTTAAAATAAAAGGACACTTCTAATTAAAAAAATATCGAAGATAAGTCAAATCCAAAGATGCATATACACGACCTGCATCCTGTTAATAAAGAGAAAGGACATTTCGTTTTTCTATTGCTAATGCTAGGTACTTTCATCGTACTTATTAATGCAATGTGAAATGCTCTCAATATGGATTAGTCCCTGATTCCATCTTTATTAGTGGTTCAACATCTATCCTATCCCCAACATAATGATGTCCAAAATAAAGAAGTGGATCCTACGTACTCTCGATCTAATGTTCAACCCGAGTTGGCCCCATTAACCGACCAGATCTTTGTTTTAAGATACCTTGAAGGACAATGGAAGCCGTGGTATCTTTTTGTTTCGGTTTTGTTCAAAATTTAAAGATCGAAAAAAGAAAAAAAAAAAAAAAAGATCCTTCACTTCT
>NW_027071132.1:0-3310 GCF_002906115.3 Quercus suber | reverse complement strand
TGATATCTGGGATTTGGTCCCAGGCTGTTTAATGTGGACTATTTGGTCTGAGCGGAATCGGCGGGCTTTTGAGGATGAGGAGAAAACTGTGGTTCAGTTATTAGAGTTGTGCCAAAGGACCCTCTTTGATTGGTCTCGATGTTGGGGTTTCTCAGATTGTTCTACCCTTACGGATTTTATTTCCTCTATTAGAATAGATTAGGGGCTGTTTTTTTTTTTTTGTCTTGTTGTTTCTTTTTTTTCCTTTGTTCACTACCGTGAACTCTTTGTGTTTCTCTTGCTTTTCTTTTATTAATAATATTCTTTTCTTACTTATCAAAAAAAAAATTATTATAGCAGACATATAACTCATTTAATTTATTCAATGCAGGCTAGAAATTTCCGTTTCAATTGTGGTCTTGTATATGTTGCAGAACCAGGGTAAGTTTAATCAGATCTAGTACTAAGATATACATTACTAATTATTTTGACTTATTCATCAATTGTAATGTACAGTATGCAAACAAATGTTGATCTTTTCTACTTTGTATTCTATATATGTTGATAATAAAATTTAAGACTTGAAACTAATTAATATCTAGAGAAGATTGATTACCTGATATAATTTTCAGTGGTTCCCTAGAGTGGTTCACTGCAGAAAACAAGCTTATTTTGTGCTTTTAATATGTGAGCAGCCTATCTTGTTAGTAGCTGCCAAAGAGGATTTCTCAGTAACATTTTAGAAGCTCCACCCTGTGCTTTATGACTGTTCTGCAGGCACTACTACACTTCCTTTGATGTTGATAGAAAAAACCTGTTCTTCTGTTTCTTTATGTTTGATGTTGATGTTTTTATACTATTTAATCTTTTTTTGTAAAACCCTTCAATTCATTTGTTTATAAGTTTTGATAGCATGAGGCTCAAGATTTTTTAAATTTTATTTTGATAAGCGATAGCATGAGGTTCAAGATTATAACTATCTGGAGTTCCCAGATACAAATCTACACACTAACATAAATTTAAATATTGAAAGGCAGCATCTAGTGATGTCGTAATGCTTCCTGTCCTTGAAGGGAACACCAGCTGTTAACTGAACTCTCCCTGCCACGGTTCCCATGGCAAGAACAGGCAGTCTGTGAGGTTAAAGGCAGTAGTTGTTTATTACTTCTTTTTGTTAGGGTTTACTGGAAGTCCGGAACTATAGAAACGAGGGATGGGAAAGAAGGCGTGTTTTCTGTGTGGAATCAAAATTGTTTGAATTCATATTGGAAGAGAGTGGGCGAACAAATGGGGTGTGCATTGAACGGTGACAGAAAAGAGAGTGGGGCAACATATCCACTGTTTTGATGATCTTCATTGTAAAATTTTTCCATCCATTCACATACTAGTGTGGAATGAGTTGAAAAGTGACCATCAAAATTAGGCCTGAGTTGTCGAGAATCTCAATAGGGCATTTTGAATTTGTAGCTTGGTTCGATGTTCCTGTATTGAACTTTTTTGCTGCACTATATTTTCATGTCATGACTCATGAGTTTATGTTACATTATGGGCGTGCAATTTAATTATTTGGAAAATTGAAACAATTTGTGTTTGCTTTCTTTCCACTCTATGCCTTTTTAATGTAATGGGCCAATTATTTTACCCATTGCAGATATATGCTCTTTAGGGCAGGAGTTCCTCGCCATGCCATCATTAAGAAATTTGCGGGTGAAGAAATATCATGTCTTGAGGAACTAGTTTCAATTTTGTCCAAGCTGTCTAGGGGTGTTCGAGTACCATTGGAGTATATAAGCTACACGGATCGTCACCGGAGGAAGGTATATGATGATTAGTTATTACACTTCTGTTGATCAATTTGATAATTTATCAGCACAGCGAACTGGTACTTATTATTATTTATTAATGATTTCTTATTTTTGGTTTAATTCAATAATTAATTGATTTAATAAATAGGTAACACTATTTAATAGTGTTTATGGGAAGCAGTCATATTATTTGATTTATTGTGGCTTTCTTTATTTCCAAATTGATTTCAACTGGAATATCTCTATAGTTGTATTTGTGAGAAGGCCCAATCAGTTGTATTTGTTTAAATCAGTCAAGGCTTTCTTTTAGGTTTATGGACCTTAAGGTCTATTGGTTCTTTCAGCTTGTGTGAGCCTGATGTTGCTTTGGTCATTTACTTGTATAAAAATGAGCCTCTAGTGAATGGACCTTTAGAGTCCCAGTGGTATTTATTACCTCATATCATTATAGTTAATATCTGAAAAGATTCATTTCCTTTTTTTGGATGAGGAAAAAAAAAAGATTCATTTCCACTGAATTTTAGTCCATAGATGTGCTATTTTCAGACCCATAGAAGCCTTGGTTTACATGATAGCATTTATAAGCATGAGAGACACTAAATGTCCTTCCGTGGTCTTCTGTCATGTGCTTTATGCTATGTACTTATTGTTGCATTGACATTTACTCTTAGATTCGCCCTGCATCTTTCGGGTTCTAACTTGATTATGCGCATTTTTGTTTCACCACCCTCTTCTTTGTCTTACTATTCTGACTCTTCTGGTGGGTTCAGTCTGTACTTGTCACAGTTGATCGGCATGAATGGTATGCCCCTCCACAGATATACACTCGTGATGATAGTACTGGTCTATGGACTGCAAAGCCAGCTTTTCAAACTGACTCCCTTCTACCATCCTCTGGTATCAATGATGTTGCAAGCCAGACAATTTCAATGGGTGGTGAGGGTAATTTTATGGAACATATACATCAAAGTAACGGCCAGGAGTTGACTGATGGTGTTACTAGTATGGAAACGAATTGTGAAGATGCTTCTGATGAAGCACGTCCTGGGAATGACCCTGTTGGATTAAAGAAACGACGAGTGGAAGAAGATTTGTCTGCTGAGGGCAATGTTGTTGCTGATTGTTCCTTGCCTGAAACCAGAGAAGTGAAGTTGGAGGATCCTAATACTATGCAAAATGATATCTTAAGAGAGTTTCAAGGTGCAATGGTGACAGCAGCTAATGCTTCATTTCCTGAACGTGTTATAGAGCCCACTCTTGTAATGTTTGAGGTAATTATCTTAGAAATATTAAATCATATTTTCTTCAATTGCCTGCCTAATTCAATTGACCAAGCTAGTTAATTTTCACCCAACTAGTTTGTGATGCCTTTTGCTTTATTCATATTAAGTTAAACTTCAATAGTAAGGGGCTTTACACTTTAGCTTTCTGAATCTTGCTCGCAAGTTGAGTCAAGTACCCCTTTAATTGTTTCCCTTTAAAGAATAGCTTGTCAATTTAGCCCTTCTATGATTAATTATCTGGAA
>NW_027071131.1:0-3313 GCF_002906115.3 Quercus suber | reverse complement strand
TTTTTTTTTTTTTTTTTTTTTTTTTTTTTTTTTTTTTTTTTTTTTTTTTTTTTTTTTTTTTTTTTTTTTTCGGAATAGTGGGCCATGCCTTATTTTCTTTCTTACTGTGAACATTGTTGTCTCTTTGAATTTCCCAGTTTAGTAGTTATTCTGAAACACAACTTCTACTTCATTAATACGATGCTTCTTTTGACAGCTGACCTATTGCATCCTTTCGTGTTATCCTTATTATCATTAGTACTTAAACTTATTCCCTTCTCATCATTCGCATAGAACATATTTTCATTCCCTTCTCCTTCACCATGTCTTCTTCCTCAAAACATCCTCACCAATCTATTCTGATCAAATATCCTATTATGACACCAGCGAAAGGTAAGGGTTCTTCCTGCCGTAAAGGGAAAAAGATTGCTGCTGACAATCCTGCCACCAAAATTGCAGGCGAAGATGCTCCCTTCTCCGAATTGGAACGCTCCAAAGAGGAGGAACGGGGTCGTGACCCAGATGGTGAGTGTGCTCCCCTCATCGACTCGTGGTACGACATTCACACCCATTTTCTGGTGGTGCACGGCGATTACTTGCCTCCGCCACCAGGCCATGTGTGGCTCTCTATTTGTCGTTGTCTTGGGCCCCTTTAGCTTCCTCGATCCTTGATCTTGATATACACTATTTTATTTCACTCCTCGTGCCCATTTTCTTCGAATTTGGGTCGGGTACCTCTTAGGGTTAGGAGGAGTGGGTAGATGAAAAGTTGTCTGATACGAGTTTCATGGTGGTGTTGCAGTAGGCTTGCGTGTTGAAGGCTATTGTTTCATCGCATTACTTGTCCAACCATAGGGACTTGTTCAATCTTCATCATTTGGTCTGCCGATGGTGCACCGTTACCCATACCTTTTTCCTTTCTTGCAGCGAGATCACCATGACCTTGGAGGATGTGGCAAATCAACTGTTGTTACCCATTCTCGGCAATGTGGACCTGAGTAATATTGAGCTTTCTCCTAAGGAGGAGGCCGTGGAAGCTGAGTTAAAGAAATGGATCAGTGGCAATGTGAAATTGTCGCATTGGGTTGGGGCTTTCTCCAAGGCTTTTGACGTAGTTCGCGTGGCCTTTGTTTCATTTTGGCTCTGTAAGTTCATCTTCGGCTCTCACCCTCATTATGTTGTAAAACTTCTTTATTTCTGATTAGCCATAAAGATTTTTGCCGTGGTGAGTCTGCCATTAGCCCTTATGTTTCTGGGTCATTTGTATGTGCAATTAGATATTCTGCAGAGTGATGAGAAATAGGCGGGTCTTGCCATATAGTTACTACTTCTGCCCACAGTACCATTTTGCAGCACCTGCTATGGGAGTGTTGTGCTAGGCATTTGGCTAAGTGCAATTCTGTCCTTTTTGCCAAAGAAAGTACCATTCTTGTTCGAAGGTTATTACTGATTTTTGCGACTGCTTTGTATCTAGTTTTCCATCAGCTTATTGCTGGGTTGAGTTGAAGCCGTTTGGGCATCCTGCTATAGAGTTTTTCAATAAGGGAGTTGGCTTTTGTTGGAGAGCTTACGGGAGTTTGGGCACTGGCTTTACATGTGTTGATTCGATCATGGGCCCTTTTACTGATACCCCTGGGACCACCACCTCGTTGACTGCCTTTGATGAGAGGGGGATTACATACTTGGCAGGCACTAATGCTGAATGGCTGCCTTACCTTGCTGATGAGAGCATTCAGTTTGTGCACTATCCTGCCAATAAAGTGAGAAGGCAGTTTGGGTTGGATCAGGACATACTTGACGATTTCACTACCATTCTAGAGTCTGCTACTTCTATTCGAACATTCCTACGGCCTAGTACTTTTGAGCTTTGGAGTAGGTGTTTCACAGCAGTCAAGATCCTGGGTTCACAGAGAGAGGGTCTTTGCATAGCTGCATTGCATGGGTATTGGTAGGCTGTGATGACTTCATTTAAGCAAAAGTTGTTGCGTAACTGTGGGTTTTCTCTCATTCCTCCTGATAGTCTCCATGCCATTATTTCCGCCAACTTGCGGTTGTTGCAGCTCACCAATTTTGTGGTGGCATATGCTAGGAAGCAGATTCGGTGTGCTATATTTGAGTGGTAGGAAAAGGAGAAGGGGTGGAACTTGTATGCTGATGAGTACCCCACAGGTTGGGAGAAAAAGGTGAAAGTGGTAAATTTTCCTGCACTTGCGAAGAAGGGCTCGATATTTCAGTCCGCTAAATCCAAGTCTACTAGGAATGGTGATGATTCTTTTGAGACTTGTTTCGACATTGTTCCCTATGAGGGTGGTCTTCCTCCCATTGGTAACGTAGTCCTTGAGAGTTCTCCTGATCCCTCTGTGTTGGGAAAAATTCTATACAATTGTGAATAAATTTTAGCAAGCATAGCGGAAAGAACAACCACACAATAACACAAAGATTTACGTGGAAACCCTTTCTCCTTGAAGGGAAAAACTACGGGACAAACTCTAAATAATTTCACTATATTAAATAGAGATTACAACACTTAGAGATACAATTTGAGTAAAAAAAAAAACTCTTCTTTTTTTTACTCACTGCTCTCTTTCTCACTGTGTATCTCTCACAATTTTCTCTTACTCTCTCTATTTTTCTCTTCTCTTTTTGCTTGCTTTCACTCACTTACGCAGTTCTGCCAAACTGCACTTAGTCCTTAGTCTCATTTGTTTGGACTTCTCCCTTTTTCTTCACTCTTTGCCCCAAATGGCCGAATGGCCTTTCCCTTTTATTTCTTTTCTTCCTTTCACACTCTTCTCATCAAATCACAATAAATGCAAGCCACTTACTTTGACTTTACTTCAATCAAATCTTTTCTTCAGATCTGCCATAGTCGAATGAGTACTTTTGCCTTTTGCTTCTTTCTTTTCTTTCTTCTTTTAGCGTGTCCAACGCGCCTAGGCCAACCAACCCCAATACATGCTGACTTTTGTACATAATGAACAAAAGTTAAGAAACATGAAGACATGCCCATTAAATGAGCATATCTATTACGTGGGCTGGACTCATAGTGCAGTGCACCCAACAATCTCCCCCTCCAGGTCACTTATGGAGGAGATCTTCAACTCAACTCTTTAGTTAGAATCCATGCCGGCCAAGTCAATATCAGACTCAACCTTCTTCATTATCTTCACTAACACTGAGAAAATTTCATCAAAATTAATACCTTTCATTCTCAAATAGTTTACTTCACCTTGGATATCCTTAATCCAATTTCTTGGCTCCCCCTCAACAGAAGCACAAATATTCTCGAAGCTAACTGCTTGATGTTCTTTAGTACACCTCCTTTCAAGAGGTT
>NW_027071130.1:0-3330 GCF_002906115.3 Quercus suber | reverse complement strand
AAAAAAAAAAAAAAAAAAACGCACGTCAAAGAAAAAAAAAAACAATCACACGTATAAGACAGTATTTACGTGGTTCGGCAATTTGTCTATGTTCACGGAGTTGCAAGGATTTCACTATTATCAAGGGAAAAATACAAAGTGCGGCTACAATATTTGTCTCTCTATATAAAACACAACAACAACAAGCAGAAACCCTAATCACAAAAAACAGCTTGGGCCTGTCAGCCTAAGCCTCCGCTCCATGGACTAAGTCTCTGAAAATCTCCTATTAAAAACCACGCAACATTATTTGGGTCAGGTTAGGTCATTAACTGGATCAAACATAAACTGAACTCCACAAAGCCCAACATTAGGAATCACTTAAAACTACAGCTTAATTTTCCTTTCTTTCCCAACTGTGGCCATGTGATGGCAATAGGAATAAATAGCCTGAGGGGTTTGAATTTTGTTCCTAGGCCTATTCAAAATGTGATGCATTGTGGGTGTCAGTAAGGGTTCATGACATCAATGGGATTCATGGTTAGAGAGTTAAATCTAAGTATATTTGAGTTAACATTGATAAACCATATACATACAAAGTATATATGAGATTATATATTAAAGATAAGATCACACCAGAAAAGTCACCAGCATTCTAAAACCAAAGAACAAGATTTACAACTTACAAGTCTGCTCTCTCTTGAGTGTAAAGAAATTACCTCACTCAATTGCTGAAACCAACAGAGAATAACTCTCACCTTGAAACCTGCATGAAAAGCATTATTGTTTCTCATATGGAATCTCTCATAAGAAAAGCGGATGGAGATTCAATTAGATATCAATGTTTTGCCTTAGATTTCCAAAGACAAAACCAATTGGATCTCCATTCCCATTTCTTCTATGTCTCGCCATAAGCAAAGCATGAGATATGGATTGTGATTCTCATGCTTGAAGCACCTGCAAAGCACAATGTGACTTTTCAAACCACATCAGCAAGCTATAGTTTACCATAAATATATGAAAAGAGTCCTAAGATGACCATTACCAGCTATATTTTCCCGAAGGTCAGGATTGATCTCCACATGTACATTTGGATTCCAAATATCAACTATGCTGATACTCATGTTGTTATGGATGAAGCAAAGCGACGGCCTCAAAGCGCAATAGCTCACTAGATGGGGCTTGCTACCTATAACTTTGTGCCATGAATCTGTGAATTTATCATAAATTCTAAGCTTGCATCCATCCTGGCAATCCAGGAGAATAGGCTAGACACTGTAAAATTCAAACTAAAATTCCACACAAGTACCTATGTTTTTGTTATGTACATCAGTACATGTATTTTTAAGTTCAAAAAAATATGTAAGATTAGCAGAATTAAATATCACAAAGAAAAAGAATTCACCTTCTCAGCCTTAGCTGTGGTTTTGGCAGATTTTCATATAATTCTTCTCGAACGACAAGTTGACCCTTCAGTTTTTTATCTTGCAAAACCTGCATATATAGATATTTACAATGCAATGAAAAAAACCATGTCTAGAAATCTGAATCCTCTATGCCACACCTCCAAATTAGCACCATCACTCTAAGATGCTTCTTTATTTTCTCATTTCTTTCGTCAGTAGTAATTTCCTGCAAAGCTAAAATATTTCCCATCAAATTTCTAATTTTGAAAGGACAATAGAAAATATAAATGTATATACATATATACATACATACATCTAGCCTTGGTGCGATGGCAAATGCCTTCCACCAAAAATGACAAGTCGCAGGTTTAAATCCGGCAATGATCAGTCTCTTCGAAGAAAAAAAAAAAGTGATGATAAAAATCATAAAATTGTTTTCTAAGTCACCTTTTTTGAACCTCACAAAAGTGAGAGCTTTGAGTTTTGGTATGACTTTTTGTTGTTGTTGTGGAGAACTTGAAGTATATGCAACACCTACATGTTCCAAATTTACAATGGTAATACTAATATCTAGCTCCACATCATCCTACACAAATACGTGTATGTATAAATTGTATGAGTGTGTTATAATTACCTAGAACCTTGTAACTTAATTGACACCTCTTAGAGCATTATAAATCTCCTGATTCCAACTATGGAATTATTAAAAAAAAAAAAAAAAGGTTAAACATCATAACTTAGGGCCAACAATATTAACTAATAACTATTGTCAAACTCAAAAACGTTCACAAGTAAACTTTTAAGCCAAAATTAAACAAATGTCTTTTGTTATGTCTCAATATGTACTTTTAGATTTTTGTAAAATAGTTCTTTACTTTAATCATTTTAACTAATTGTTTAGTTGCACTAATTTTTTATTTTTTGCGAATCATGTAGCACTAATTGAAAGTACCAATAAGATAAGAAATTAGATTTTATCAGAATTTTAAAAAGCAAAAACAAAAAGTATTAAGAGAGAAGGAAACATTGAATCATTGTCGGTTACTTTCGCATGAATTTACAATTTTTTTTGCTACCACCCACAGTTTATATCACATTAAAGTTGTAGTCCTAGCTTATACTAAGAGAACAATTTAAAATTATTTTATATAGGTGATGGCATTGTTGAAATTATGGAAAAAGAAAAGGTGTTTTAAGTAATTGTGCTGTAAACCCAACTTATGTCAGTCCGAATGCGCCAAACCCAACCAATTCCTAATTGTGTGGGCCCAAGTTGCCCAAATATCTATCAATTTGCACCAAAAGGAAAAGCATTGGGCCTTTTGGGTTTATCTCACATAGCTATAGAAGGAATATACAGATTCATCAAAGATTAACTAGAAAAGAGTCATCACATTAATAAAAGTCTAAGACAAATTTGATCAAAAAGATTAATGTATGTTCAATTAATTTAGAAAGCACGTATCCAATCCATATAGAAAAGGAAAAAAAATTTTGGATCATTGATTGTCGCTAAATATTTTTCATTTCGAAGGATTTGTGATTCCTTTATTAAAAAAAAAGGAAGAAAAAGGGCAAATTCATCATTCATCCATTCCCTTTTTGACTATGAGAAATGATATGTTTACAATATTTTTACAACAAATCATACGTGGCAGGTTGTTACTGGTTATTATTATTGAGGCAAAAAAGTAATCTTAGTATTAGGTTCAAATTTAAACTAATAACAACTAACCACCTATAATTTGTTATAAAAATGTTGTAAAATTATTGTAAACGTAGTATCTCTCTTTGACTATTTCTATTTAGGATTTTATTATTATTTTATAATAGTAATAAAGATATTAAAATAACAAATAAAATAGACAAAAATTAATGGCTTGAATCATGAATCAAGGGCCAATATACACCCAAACATTTATTTATTCATATCCCATGGCATCTA
>NW_027071129.1:0-3362 GCF_002906115.3 Quercus suber | reverse complement strand
ATCCACTTCCTCCACCTCCCAATCATCAGGAGCCCAGTGGAATTGAATATTCCAACTCCTACTACCACTGTCTGATGTAATAGTAATCAACTCAGAAATCCAGACATCTTTACCCAAAGCACGAGAGAAAAGATCAGGGTAAAGATCTTTTAAGGGAATGTGTCCACACCAAAGGTCATGCTAGAATTGAATACAAAGACCCTCTCCCACCACATACAACACATGACCAAAGAAACCCTTTGCACCTTTTCTAATATTCTTCCACATTCCACACCCCTGCGAACCTTTACCAACTCTAGTGCACCAACCTCCACTAGTCTCTCCATACTTGGTAGCTATAACCTGACACCATAAACGATTGGTTTCACATCCAAACCGCCATAATCATTTTCCAAGCAAGGCTTGATTAAACAAGCCAATCCTTTGTATCCCCAAACCTCCTGCCTCAACTGGCCAACACACCTTATTCCAAGCAACAAGTGGAAATTTGAAAGCTTCCTTAGAACTTCCCACAAGAAATTTCTTTGGATTTGTTCTAATCTATCTGCCACAACTTGAGAGATAGGAAACAAGGATAAAAAATAGGTGGGAAGGGATAACTTACAATCGCTTAATGAAAAATTTTGTTTGTTTGACAGATCCCTCAGTGGCAACAGTTCCTTTTGACACATCCAATCCCAAATCTTTCAATGCTTTCATCTGCTCAAGCATAATAAACCAAGGAAACTCATTAGCTTTAACAGT
This sequence comes from Quercus suber, assembly GCF_002906115.3. Lineage (NCBI taxonomy): Eukaryota > Viridiplantae > Streptophyta > Magnoliopsida > Fagales > Fagaceae > Quercus > Quercus suber. The sequence continues at coordinate 2,618 of NW_027071129.1, read as the reverse complement.
TTTCAAGAATCTATTAGTATTAAATTCATCAGAAAGGGAGAGCAATGCTCAGTTATGAACCTACTATGAGGCCTCCTTTACTTATCCTTGGTGATTCTGAATTACTTCTTTTTATATTTATTAAAAAAAAAAAATAGAAGGAAAAGGACAAGAAAGTACGCAGGCAGTGTACTAAAGGTCTTCATTAGGGATTCTAAATTACTAAGCAAGAACAGCACAGTTGGTAATGTGTTTTCTACCAATAACCCCCACCAAATTTGCTTAATTTCTAGTAATCCTTTAAGTTCCCGCTTTTCAGTTAAAATATATATATATATATATAGATATATATAGATATTAATCTGTGGAATTCCAGCATATCAGTTAAAATATATATATATATATATAGATATATATAGATATTAATCTGTGGAATTCCAGCATATCAAACATGGCCCTATTTGAGAATCTAACTGGCTAGCAATTTTTAAGAAAACCAACTAAGAAAATTTTCTTCATAAAAAAAAAGATTGCAGTGTCAGCCTGTCCCACATTCCTTCGCAATGTGATAGCAACCCCAAGTATGTTTCGTGTACAGTAATTTAGAAATTCATGATGTATGTTATCTTATACTAGTTTCTTCACAGAGAGTGAATAGCATAAGTTGCCAGTGGCCACTTTACCGTGTCAAGGAGAGCTCCAAGGCGATCTCCAAAGCTGAGCTGCACAATCGTTGCATCAGAATCTGAATCTTGATCTATATGGACTTTTGGCATAGGGACATAATCAGCATCTTGTTCGGACTTCTGCATTACAATTATCCCACCAACTTACAGTAATTTATCCTTTAAGAAAAACCAAACCAAAAGGATTACATCCTAATACTTCCAAAGTTGACCATACTTACAGAGTCCCAAAAAAAAAAAATGAAGAAGAAGAAGAAGAAGAAAAAGACAACCAAACAACTCATCTAGTGATGCAATTACGTGGGCAATGTTGAGATACTATAGCTGAATTAAATTTATTTTGTAAATGTACAAAATAAATTAAAGTTATCTAGGGTTTCATCATAAACGTTTTAGTTTGGTCCTTTACTCTCCACACGTGAAGGTATTGTTATTACCTTATTAATCTAAGCCAATGAGCTATACTCAACTGGCTCTTCCTTCTCCCATAATAATGGATTGGTAGGTGAGGTTATAAATTCAAGACCCACTAGGTGGGTGTAACTTACCAATCAAAAATAAATAAAATCTAAGCATTCTGAGTTTTAATTCGAAAGGGAAACATTTTCGTTAGTAAACTGTTACAAACCATGGGTAGGTAAAGTGAAATCACCCTAAACCACTAGTGGGTTATATTTCCTTTTCTTTTTAGTAAGTAACATATTCTAGTAAGATAAAGAGTGTAGCCCGAGTAAACAGGAAGTATACAATATGTACACCCACATATAAATTCTGAAATTACAATGACCAATCAAATCTAATAAGTTTGAAATAGAAAATAATCCAAACATTGTCATCTTCAAGCAACGATCTGAAAAAACAGTTATTTCAATGAGGAATTGCCTTTCAAAAATTTCTATGTTCGGATGTCAACCAAAGTGGCCATGCAAATATAAATATATATATTTTTTTGCAAATATATATTATAGCAAATATATTACACCTTTACACCACCCATTGTACCCTAAATAAGCTTAAAACCTTAGTCCACAACTCTCTGACCATAGAACAATGAAATGAGTAACGATCAACTGTCTACCAATTTCTTTTGCAAATACAATACCAATTTACTAAAATAATACTCCTTTTTCTCAAATTTTCTATTGTTAAGATTCTCCTGCTGTCCCAAAAAAAAAATGCAACTCTGGTTGGGACCTTAGCCTTCCAGATACTTTTCCATGGGAAATTCACATCTCCATTAGGAACTAAAGCTCTATAGTAATATTTGACCTCAAACCCCTCTTATGTAGCTGATGTCCAACAAATATTATCATCTCCATCTCCCTGTCACGTATTGTTTTGATAAAATTCAAAACCAAAAGAACAAAGTCATTGCAATACCGCATGTGATATGCTATTGAATCTTCCCTACATGCACAAGATGAAATAGCTCCAGGAAAGCCTCCTTCAAAAGATCACCACATCAAATTTCATACAAAAATCTAACTTTGGTATCATCACCCACCTTAAACTTGATGAATTGCAAAAAATTTTCCCAATCTCTTTGAATATGTTTCCACAAAGTACCATACTCCTCTACAATCTCTCCATTAACAACATTAGTTCACCATCCACCCCACATAGTATTATACTTCTTCCCTACTACCCTCCTCCACAATCTTAACCACTTCCCCAAAAGAGCTTTAAAAACTTCACAAATTTTATTTAACAAAATGGCATTTACTAAATCTTGCCATAACTTTTCAATGCAGTGATCCACATCTACTAGCAGGCATGTTTGAAATGGTGCTTTTGATCAAGGTAATTATATCTCCCTTTGAGAGATAAAGTTGTTTCCATCCTGCCAGTCTTTTGTCCATCTTCTCCAAAATGGTGTTCTAGATAGTCTTTGCTTTGAATTTGGCACCCAAAGGAAGACCTAAATATTTCATTGCTAAGATCGACATATTACAC
>NW_027071128.1:0-3372 GCF_002906115.3 Quercus suber | reverse complement strand
TCTCTCTCTCTCTCTCTCTCTCTCTCTCTCTCTCTCTCTCTCTCTCTCTCTCTCTTTTATTTTTTATTGTATTGTAAGAATTGCTTTTGTTGGATGATATATAAACATGTGAGTTTAAATTGAAATTTTTATTGAGATTTGAAGATTTTCAAACAAATCACCAAAATTGGTGGCTCAACCATCAAAGCCGCTGGTCTAGTGATTGGATTGTTGGAATTGGCAGTTGGAATGGTGGTTCTAGTGGTCAAACCATCAACGACTGCTGCCAGAGTGTTGTCTTAGGTGATCAAACCACCAACACTTCTTGTCAAAACGACGGCTTCGACCACTGGATTGCTGTTGAAATGACGTCTTTGGTTACAAGATTGCCAAAACTGCTTTATTAGCCATTGGACTATCGACATCAGTCATCAACTGAAGGTTTAGTTACTGGATCGTCGAAAAGATGGCTTCGGTGATAGAATTGTCATCGGAGCGGTGTCTTCATGGACTGGACCTTCGTCGAAACGACGTCTCTAATTATCGAATCGTTGACACTAGTCGCCAAAATGTTGGCTCCAATTATCAAACTGCTGACACCAGTTGTCAGAATGGTGGTTCTAGCCACTAGACTGTTGGTACCAATTGCCCAACCCACCAGATTAGTGACTGTGTGGGGAGGGAAAGCTACTATGTTTTTGTAAAATGTTGTGGTAGACCAAGACTAATTCAACTACAGTATTTGGGACACAATTTATTTATACATGGGTTAAGTCTCAAACCTACAAACTAGGCCCCAAACTTCACCCAGTTTCCCTTAGATTCCCAGTGTTTCCCTGTGTTTTGCCTTTTGTCTCTCACTCCCCAAGTTTTCTCAACCCCCTCCCCTCTACCATCTTCTCCTTCTTATAGTATTTTATTAGTGGGGTCATAATCATTATCTTCCCACTTCTGCACACATTCCTTATGACTTTAGAGGATTTCCTTGGAATTTGTTCCAAGCGCCGAATAGTATTTAGGGGTAGATCCCCAATGGCACTATCAGTCCTCGGCTACTGATCTCACTAATTTCGCGTTTCACCCTAACTACCTTTTTATCGATTAACGTTTAGCCGACCACTCAAGAGCCTCTTAAGTTGTCGTCCCCTCAACCATGGTCCCGATCTTGGGGTTGGGCCCGTTGTGATAAGGCCCAATGCTAATTCCCTCGTGCGTATTGAGTTTAACTCGCCTGATGGGCCTCGGGCTTTATGTTGGGTTTTGATCAATTGGGCAAACATGGTCGCCCAGGCCTAACTCACTCACAAATGTTTTACCAAAATCTTAAAAGTAAAACATTTTACAACTTTTTATAATGATTTTATTGGAAAATATCTTACAAATTTGACCATATTTTACATGTAGACAATCACTTGAAAATGGGAAAAAAAAAATTTCAAAGAAATTTTTTTATTTCAAAACAAATGGAGCAAATGAGTCCAAACAAATTGGTAAACTTGTTTTAATACAAAATTATTAGACTATTTAGTTGAACATAATAAAATAGTACATATCAGTGAGTTTCTAACATTTTTGTATGAATCGTATCGATTCATGATATAATCTATGTTTTGACAACTATGATTATATATATATATATCTATCCCAAGCTTAAATAGGTCTTATAGAGTGGATTTGGTATTGCCAAGAGCACTTTAACAACATAATTATAATAAATAATATTACACAAAATAGAATAATGCAAATTAATAATATAAATAAATTTCAGGGACTCTTAATCACACACACAGTGCCACTACTATGTGCAATTGAGGAGAGGGAATTTCAATTAGTTGCTCAAGGAAAACAAAATAATACTACAAAGCAACAAAACTATAATGAAGTTCAAGTGATAACCTGGTAATAATATTTTTTGTGAAGCTTCACATAGTTAAAAATTAAAAACCATTTTCGATTTATCTCTAAAATTTATTGTGAACCAATACCTAGTAGGGCCACAAAAAGAAAAAAGAAGCTTTTTATCCTAGCTCTCTAAAACTAGTTTTTTTTTTTTTAAATTATATATTTTGAAAGATATAATGCAAATAAGCTATCCAAAATCACGAAATTTCAAAATAGATTAAAGTGTATTTTAACATTTGTTTGTTCATTTATCATTCTCTCTTACATCCTAATAAATTAAGTTCTCATAATCTTGATGAGTTGAATTTCATTCAACAATAAATATCATATCATGAATAGGAGAAAGGGACAAAAAATCAGACTCATGTCATGACAAACATCAACATGCATATCTAAAATTAGGAGAGACAAGAAATGTTAATGCCCATAATAAAAGAACCAAAATAAGCTTAGTGACCAGAACTCGAGACACAGGTGAGTAGCCCAAAATATAACCTATAAGTGGGCGAGAGCTTTTGTGGAAGCCCCAATTCTGCAGAGAGCTGTGGCCTTCGTATGTCAGGCTATTATATTTTGCATATCAGCAGAGAAGCTCATTCCAACTTTTTGATACTGAACTAAAAATTAAACCTCAAAGAGTACCCTAAAATCTCGAATAAGCAAGCTGTTTAAAGTTTAGTTTGTGGAAATTAATGTATATGTGTGCCTCAAGAGCTTTTGTTCGTAATGTCCATAGCCCAGTAAAACAACATGTTACCAAAGGTATATGTGAACTAGATCTGGTTTGCCATTACAACTCGTCCTCTCCAATTTCAAAATTTGTCCATTTCATATTCAAATTAGATTTTACAAATTTAGAGGTGTATAGTCTATTATGTAAATTAAAATTTTAAATGACATAAAAAATTTGCAAATTTCGTTTATTTTACAAATTGAACCGTGAAATAAACGAAATGAATGGTTTGTAAAATAGAGAGGAACTGGAGCAGACTTGCCTTGACAACTACTCTTTTGAAGAGTTTTGGAGCAACAATTTTATTTTTATTTTTTAATTTATATTACTACATGCTTATGTTAGATAGGTACTATGCTTCGAGTAAATAAAACTCAAAATTAGAAACATGTTTTCTATTTGTAAATATTTTAACTTTTAAATAAGTTTAATAAACAATTAATAAAGCTCTTTCCAATCAAATAGGATGAATCTACAAGATTTATGTGTTATAATGCTTGTTATGGTCTTTGTTCTCAGATAGATTTTGAAAATCATTACCAACTCAATCCAAATATTGGCATCTTCCTAGTCTGTTAGGAACACTAAAAACAAAAGAGTAGGTATAAAACAAATGTATTCAAATATAAAAATTTGGGGTTTGACGGTTCAAGCCCTTATCGGTTGGTGTCATACTTTTGTTTTATACACATATAAACAATTAGGAGATACCTTCTCGTACGCTTTTCTATCACTTTCTTTGATTTTATCTTCATCTT
>NW_027071127.1:0-3422 GCF_002906115.3 Quercus suber | reverse complement strand
TGTGTGTGTGTGTGTGTGGGTGTTACCTACGTTTTGTGAGATAATTGGGTGTGTTTAAGCATTGAAAATTTTATTTTAATTTTGATAGCCCGCCTACACTAGCATATGTCTGCCACGTTGTGATAAGAACTTTCCAAATAGTTACAAATCATTAGATCGATTATTGATGAAATGATGTCATTTTAGGAAACAACATCTTAATTAAACACAACAAGATTTTTATGTTCCTTCTGTCGTAGTTTCAAGTATTTTTAAATGTCTCAAAATGAATGTTCATTAAATTCTTCTTTACTCCTTTCTATTTTAATCTTATTTAAAATTCTTAAAATAACAATCACGTTACCTGTAATAGAAAATAAAAAAAATCCATTAATAAGACATGATCAATTTATTTTGTTTCAGTAAAAATCATACCATTTCAAACCAGACATATAATAATACTTCAGGGGTAAAGAAAGTATATTTTTACACACAAAAAAAAAAGAAGAAAAAAAAGAAGAAGAAGAAGTAAATGAGTATTGTTGTGTGGTTACTCTATATTCCGGGTATGTATAGGATAGTTTATTTTCTTACCCTATTCAACATTTTTTTTTTTTTTAAAGTTGAACAAAGTAGGAAGTGTAGAACTCCATTTATAGAAAATGAGATAAAATTTTAAAAACTTGTACCTAATAAATTTTTTTTTTTTTGAGAATCATAATAATTTTGTTTATTATTTATGTAATTCTTAGAAATAATGGGAGAGGAATAGTGGTACACACTTCACGAGAGGCAAAGCGGGTCAACGCCTTCCCTGCATAAATTCATCTTGGCCATTAGGATGCCGGTAAGATATGGCACTCTAATGAAATCAACTTAAATAATTAGTATATATACGCAGGGAAAACACAAAGAAGCACTAAGTCGCATCCAAAATCACTGCTGCTAGATGCTATTGGGTAGTAGGAGTTTTCATATCGTTTGATAAAAGTTGAGCAGTTTGAATAACGACACTTCAATGAATATGAGGCCTTTTGATAATGTTGTTTTAATAATGTTATTTGTATTTTTTAAAAATACATATAGATAAAAAAATGTGTAAAAAAATGTGTAATATTATTTATTACACCCACAATATTCATAAGCAGTACACGTAGTACATGACAAAACCCTATTTGTGTTTTTTCACCGAGCACAAAGAAGCAAGAAGTGGCAATGAAAAGAGAGCGAGTACCTTTGAGGTTGAAATATATGGCACATTGAGAATGAGAGATGAGTTTGTGTTTTTTAATGAGAGAAAAAATAGGGGAGAAGAGAAAAGAGAGTGAACCACCTCTCTATTAAAGTTGTTAAGACTATTTGTACAGATAAGGCACTCAGTACTACGTAATGAAGGGCCTCACCTTAATGCCCCACTGCCCCACTTGATAGACAATGAAATAACACGTGAGCTCAACCCCACTTTCTCTTTCTTACCAAAAAAAAAAAGTGTCCAACTTTTTCTCATTCTTTTGTTTATTGCAACAATATATATTTTTACCAAAACTATCCCTCATTCACTATTTGAATCATTGACAATTTGACTTCATCATTCATTCATTCATTCGTGCCCTACCAAAGTTTCAGCTTTCAACCCAACAAAAAATATCCTCATTTTTTTCTCCTTGGACCAGTCTATATGAAATTCCGGCGTAGGAATAGCATTTGCTTTTTCTTACCTTCTTATTTCAAACTCCTCCTAATAAGAAGGGATCACTCTCTTCTTTCTTTCTTTTTTTCTTTGTTCTTATTTGTACTTTTTTTTCTTTCTTTTCTTCCTTTCTTCTTAAAGGTCGGTTGTTATTTTTGTATGCATAAGGTGATTAAGACACATAGTGTTTGACTTTGTAATAAGAGAGAAAAATCAACAAATATCTCTTATGGAACTATGCAAGAGAGAAAAATCAACAAATAAATATCCTTACATATGGTTGTCAATTTCTTTTATCTATTATAAAGAAATTAAGGGGAAAAAAAGTAACAGGAGAGAGAAAATTAGGAGGAGAAAAGAAATAGACATGAATCAGTATATGTATTATGACGTAGTTATAATTATATAAGTAATAATTCTTTCTTTTTAATTACTTTTAATGGTAACAAGGTAACGCATGATAATAACTTCACATGGAGCAATAAATCCACCATTTTATATTATTAATTAATTTTTTTAAATGTTAGTCTTTGATATGGTTACATTAAAGTTACATCAAATCTCCACTGCTCTTTTAAAAATAAATGGCTAAGATGTCGCCACATCATTAATCCATGAATAAATCCCTAAATTTATCTTTCAAGAAGAAAAAAAAAAATTAACTCCTATTAACGTGCCACAAAAATACAAAATTCATCAACGCTTAAGCAATCACATTTGAATCCTGATTCATCAAAGTTTAGCTCTTCAATATTAAATCGTACGTGGATAGTTGTAAAGCAGTTGTTGCTTTGATCAACCTGGCTCTCAAGAATCAACCTTTAAAAAAAAAAAAAAAATTTGGTTACCGTTCTATCTCTAGATTTCAAGAGAAGGGAAAATGAATCAAAAGCCCCCACATATGGGTTTCTTTGCTCTTTTGACAAACAGCCATGGATGATTTGATTTTACTTGTATGGTTTATTTGCTCTTCCAATAAATATACATGGATGATTTGATTTTGCCCTTGATTCAGGTAGGACTGTAGGAGAGCTTTTGTGTTTGATGGTTTAAATAAAATAAAATTAAAAAAAGAAAAGAAAAAAGAAGAAGGAGATTTGATTAGACTCGTTTAGTAATCCTACATTGATAGTAGTACCTTTTTTTTCCCCCCTTTTGAAAGACAAATTTAAGAATGTATTAATGAATTGATGATTTGGTATAATCTCAACCATTTATTTTTAAAAGAATGGTGGAGATTTAAAAAAACTCTACCTGTAGAGTACCCTAAGAACTCTAGAAGATCTGAATCTAATTGATTTTACTATGTTGCGATTTTTTTATTATTAACTAACAAGTTGCTTGTGCAATGCGCGGATAATGCGGTAAGCTTTTATTTAAAAAGGTTTTGAAAATTATTGTACATATATTATAACATAAATGGTTAATATTTTCATTACTAAAATAACCTACAATTATAGCAGGAACTTTAGAGTAAGTAGGCATACTTTATTCCCTACCATCAGTTGATCATGAACCAATTAACCACAAACGTACGTTGTGCATGTTAGACTCCTTAAAACTATCCCTTATCATATGAAATGTCTAACCAAGGAGTTAATCTTATCAAGCATCTACAATAATATTTTAACTATAGCAATGTCAAGCTCATTTTAATTATAGCAATGTCAAGCTCGCATAGTGATTCTTGTCTAGGTGTAGCAACAAACACACTTTGATTTTGTCAAGGCTCTTGTAGGCAGCCGTACATGAT
>NW_027071126.1:0-3430 GCF_002906115.3 Quercus suber | reverse complement strand
AAAAAAAAAAAAAAAAAGTGTATTATGAAATGCCCAAACTGTCCTTGGTTTTTTTTACTTGAGGAGTTTTGAGACGTGCAATTCCTAGCGATCAATAGTTGAGACTGAAAATTGAAAAAAGCAATCTTTAATTTCAATAATTAAATAAAAAAATATTAAAAGGAAGTAAAAAAGTAAAAAAATTTGTGAGAGAAAAGTGGGCATTGCATGTGCCTGATCTCAATCCAAAATTTTGTGTCCATTTGTGCCACTCAAAGGGCTCGTTTGGTTTGTGTTTTCAAACAACATTTTTTAATTTTTAAACAGTATTTTACGCATTTCAACACACTTTTTTACCAACACGTATTTCAAAAAACTACAAATAATAATTTTCAAACTACTCTACCAAACACCCCTAAAGTCATCCTCATCATCAATCTTGGCCATTTTAGAGTCATATCCCATAAAAACCATTTAGCAACTTGTTATTGAATTCTTATTTAGAAAATTCCATTGTTGAATTACGTCTATACTATCTATAAGAGGGATCCCTTCTTTCAACTGGATTTTTATGTAATTCAAAAATACCTTAATTAATGAAGGCTAACTTCTCTTAGAAATATGTCATAAATGTAAAATAACAAATTTTATTTTGAATTTAAAATGAGAATTCCTAAAATTTAGGATTTTTTTTTCCCTTCATGTTTATCTTTTAATTCTCTAAAATTTAGTGTTTTTTTTTATTCTCTTTTCATCAGAATAAAAGTAAAACACCTAAAATTTAGCATTCTTTCCCTCTCACATTCATCTTATTTTTTTCTACCGAAAATTTTCTCTATATCACTACACCACTTTCAAATACATGTTTTGCTTATCTCTAAAGTTTATTCTTTTTATTTGTTTTTTAAAAATCCAAATTATAATAGATGCTAATTATTAACATTTATACAAAAAAATAGAAGGGTCTCTGAGCACGTGCAATGCGCGTGCTTAAAGGCTAGTGTTTTATATTTTCTTAACATGTATGCCAATTTTCATGTCAATCAAATGTTATTTATCATTTGATCCATAAAATCATCTTTTATACATTATTTTAAACTACTAATACTTGAATTTAAACGATTGATGATAACATGACTCTTAATTTTTTATCACTTGAAATTTTGCAAGAATGAAAAATATACGAAGATAATGAAATTTTTTGAGAAGGCTATCCAAATGCCCACATCACTAATATATTCAATAGCAGCATAATTGTTCATTTCTTAAATAAATAAAAAAAAAAATTCCAAAGAATTTAGTACTCTTAATTTATGTTTCACTCATATGCTAGACTGGTGGACAATTGTGTTAGGAATGAAATACTTTGGAAAGTTATTAAGCGAGACAATAATATATATGTTAAGCCGCTGCATGGTAGGAATATTTGAAGAAAAGAATTTAGGTTTGAATTTTTTATGCAAATTTTGTCTTCTGATGGAATTCATCAATTGAGTGAAATCTTGTTAATATGTGAATTTAAAATGATAACCGTAAGATGTAATTTCAAATTCATAGGATGAGTACGTAATTTTATTGGTTATAAATTGTTAGAACCCAAATCTATCCTTTACTATTAAATTAGCAATGCTAGCAATTATTCTTGAACTTCCTTGACTTTAAATTATCAAATCCAATAGTTTATATGTTATTCAAATCATTTCATAAAAGATTTGTAATGCAATTTTACTAGCTATTATTTATTTATTTTTNGGGATCAATTAGGTCAACAGGTCAAGTTATGCATGTATTCAGTTAAGTCTTGCACAGTCTTTCTCAAAAAAAAAAAAAAAGTCTTGCACAGTAAGGTAATAAGACTTTTATGCAACACAAAGCCATGGGGAGGGATCTAGGATTGTTTTGCGTGGATATGGAAGACCATGTTAATTATTAAGGGACGGGGTGCACGACGAGGTTTGAAAATGGAAGGAGGTTACCGGGTCAACCTGTTACCTATGTCAATACTAGTACTAGTGATAATTATGTTATGCATCTCTTTAACAGTAGAATTTATTTGGTCTTTGACAATAGAATTTATTTGGTGCATTGCATAGATGTAATGTCCTCTCACACGGGTGAGTCCCTCACTTGTAGAATCTATCTTCATGTACATACAATACTTTTTCCTATCACAATGTAACTTCTTTTTTTGCGAAACTTCTTTTTTTGCGATAATTATGTTATGTATCCAGTGGTGATTTCAAGATTTTTTTTTTTCTCAGTAGATCATTAAGAAATTTAAATTAAACAAAATTTAATAAAAAAGAATTTGAATATATCGAGTTAGGTAAAAATAAAAGTCACGCAAGACAATTTACTATTTTCGTTTATAAGTTTTCATATTTTGACATCATTATGAGTTTTCATTATTTATTGTTAATGTGAGTAGTGTAATCATTTTATTTTGTAAAGTTTGTATAACATTTTTTTTTTCAATGTAATTGTCATTGTTTTTATAAAAATATTTTAAACTAAATAACTAAACTCAACCATCATGCACTGTATTAATTATTGACCCAAAGATACTGATAGTTAGATAGAGAAAAGAGATTCATGAGAGAGAAATCTATGATTTATGTTGTTGGTTGGTTTTGGGATGGATTGATTTGTGTGGATGTTTAGTATTGGGCTGAATTGATCTATGTCAGAGTGTGCAAGATTTAATTTAGGGTGTGCAAAATATATTTAAAGTAAAATCAAACTAATAAAATAATATTTTATACATATAATTTTTTTATCAAGTCAAGGGATTCATTTGAACCCCCTAAAACATAAGTAATGCCGTGCTTGGATGTATGTCCTTAACATGAGAATTTATTGGGTGCATTGCACACATGTAATGCCCTTTAACATGAGGTGAGTTCTGTGCTTGTAGAATCTACCTTCATATAAGAAGGGTGTTGTATATCCCTGATACATACGATACTTTTCCTATCACAATGTGTAAGGTTAATAAGTATGCATTACTCACACACTATGAGAAGGAGGATAGGTACATTTGATGTGATATATGTGTATATATATACACACACAAGTGTAGGTTATAATGTATTTGAGTAATCTTACTTTGAAAGTAATAGAACGAAGAGAAAAAAGTTTAAATTAAAAACAAAGTTTTAGTGGTTCGCTCAAGCAAGGCTAGTGCAACTAGAATGTGATTGGAAACTAAATGGACAAATTGGCAAATACATACTGTCGATCGTCATTTGGTTGAGCTTGCTCGATCGAGGTTCAAGCAAGGATATGTATAGTACAAGCGAGAATGAGTGGATAAAAGCAAGGATGTCTGCTCAACAGACACTTAAGTGAGTTCATAAAGCTTGCTCAAGCAAGGGCAGTTTCACTTGAAAGTGATAATTATAGAAAGTATAGAATCTACATAATTTTTCAGGGAAAAAAAAAAAAAAAAAAA
>NW_027071125.1:0-3435 GCF_002906115.3 Quercus suber | reverse complement strand
AAATATATATATATATATATATATATATATATATATATAATACATTGAGCGTATTGAATAATTTATCCTAGAGTAGAGGGCCCAAATGGAATTGCATTATTGATAGTATAGATTGTGTGCAACTTCTGCAATGCTTGTTCTACCTACTTTAGTGAAATAATTCAAATTAACATGTCATCAAAATTCGACTCTCTTAAACATTGAAACTTGAAAGTGTGTTTGTCGATATCTAGATAAGTTTGAATACCGCGAAAGAGGTTGGGCTGTTCCTGTACACTCCATTTATTGGCTACAAGCCTACAATACCCATGGAGAGGGCCCAGGCCCAACATTGGAAGACCCAAGCCCAACACTATTAATTGTTTTTTAGGAGTTGGGCACCAATGCAATGATTAGGATACACAAGCATGTAAAGAAGGTTTCGAGCTCAAGAAAGACTTTGATTAGCGTCGCCCTTGGTACTCATCCAAGAAGAATCCAAACAAGAAAATATATTTTCAAAATAGAGCAGACACATTAACAAATTTGAAGCATAGTCGATTGCATAAATTTATGTTTATTGGTATATAATACAATAGAAAGAGGTCATCACGTAAACTATAAATCAAATACCTTAAAAGTTTTATCCAAATCATCCCAAAAAAAAAAAAAAAATCAAATACCTTTAGTTCCAAAGCTTCTGTTTATCAAATATGCATGATTCCATCATTTCTTTTAAATAAACCAGAAAAAAAGGTGCTCGATTCCATCATTCTTGTAAATAAATCAAAAACAATTTTTTTCCGGTAAAATTTGGCAATCTAAAAAATTCTGATATTACGTATATGTTCTAGAATATAAACTAAATATTACATATATGTTGATAAAAAAAAAAAGAGGGACTAAATTGCTATCTGATCACTACAGTCAGATATGAATTAACTAAGACCCTATGAAAAAAAAAAAAGAATTAACAAACTAATATTTAGTTTGAAGGTTAAAGTGCAAAATACACCTTTGAAGTTTGGAATCATTTTGATTTTGTCTCCTAAGATTTAAAACTTTTAATCCGCTTCTCTAACGTTGGGGGTCATTTTGATTGAAAGCACTTTCATTAATGGCTATGTTTCTTTTTTTTTGGTTGAGAATCTCGTTAATGGATATGCTTATGTGTTTGTTAAGTACCAACTAAGTTTGTCACATATACTAGTTGGCCCAATATAACTAAGCCTGACATTTATGCAAGTTGGCACACACATGCGAGCACACTCCTACACACATAAACTATTGAGGTTAAAAAAGATCAATGTTTTCCATGCTTGCATTTCTATGTTCTCCATGCTTGCAAGATATTAAAATAATAAAAGATCAATAACTATTTTAAATTATAATCAAAACTCGAGTTTGCTAAGTAAATAATAAATAATATCTGATTAACACAAAATTTTCCATATATGTTTAGGACAATGAAAACATGTAATCCGGCATTATGATTTTGAATATACGTATTCAATAAAAAATTATTAAGGGGCATAATATTAACAAAAACAGAAATTTCCACAAATTTCAAAGTGTTAGAAAATTGTGAATTCTATGATTTAATTAGTGTGATTTTTTTTTATTACAATAGCAAAAGTTTAAAGTATTAGAAAATTGTGAATTTAATAATTTAATTAGTATTTTAACTCCTTTTTCAAGCGTGGACCCAAAATCTTCCTTACTAAATGTAATTTAAAACATGAGATTTTCAACTTTTAAATAGAAGGAAGAATGGACACAAAGTCGAATACAAAATCGCCTACTATGATATTATGATAAATTACTAATTTTCCAGAAAATTAAAGTATTGGAAAATAATGAATTTAATATTTTCACAATAATAAATCTTTTTATTTTATTTTTAATTTTTTTATAAGATATTAGAAAAACAATAACCAATCTTAGAATAAAAAACTAATTCAATAGTAAAGTTATTTTCATGTATATATATATCTAGACCATTCATAATTGTTTCTCATTATTTTTATAAAAATATGAATATGTATGTTTTTAAAAATCTAACTGTTAGATTACATGTTTTTTTAAAGTTTGGATCCAAAAATTTGGCTCTCTTAAAATTTGAAATTGTTTGTCAATCTCAAGAAATGTTGAGTGCCGTGAAGCGAGGGGGACAGAGAGCAGCTGATAGATCCTCCAATTTGCCATGGTTTACAATAAATGTCCGTTTAAGAATAACTTATCAAATTTTTTACTGAAAAACTTTAAATAAATGTTAAAAGCTAAATAAAATAAGCTAATTGATGTTTTGGTGAAAGTATTGTAGGAAAAAAGGGGTAAAAGTTAGCATATAATCTAATCCTAAATGCACGCTAAATACACTCCATTTGTATCTCCTGTGTGACAATTTCTAATTAAAACATAATAAAAGCATTATATATACATAGATAGATAAGGAAAAGCTTCAAACAAAGAGGTTGCATTTCATTTATTGGCTGCAATAGTGCAATGAATACCCATGGAGAGGGTCAAGGCCCAACCTTGGAGGACCCAAACCCAACACCATGGGCCCCCGGCCAAGGACTGGGGGGCAGCCCAGTAAACCAAACAAGAAAATTTAGTGGGAAAATTTTGAAAGAATTTCTTTGAAAATATTCAACTATAAGTATTCACTTTAATAATATTTTAGTATAACAATGCCATACTAGTCCTCACATATGATCCGAGAACATTTTATGTCCCAACTAACAGTTTTATTCAAACATATTTTATGCATATACTATGATCAGAATCTGAAGCCTTAATAATATCTTATTTAGGCATCAGACATAACATAGCATTAGCATGCATATACAAATACAATATCTGATAGATTTGTCTTCAAATAGTAAATAGCATAGATCTTTTGCCTCTAATTTGTTAAAGAACCAGCTGATTAGTCTCTATACGCTCTCAGCAATTATGGGTGCGTTGGGGCAACATAGCCTCCTCCTCCAACTGGTTGATAGGTAGGCATAGGCATGTTATAATCGGCAAGAAGTCTTCGTCCTGCAACATATAAACCATGCATCTATAATCTGTTCTACAAGATATATAATTACAACATGCTTTTGATCAAGCTTAGTTCTTACTAATTACCACACACATATGTATTTAAAGACTTCATGAATTAAATCATGCATTCTTATTATGAGAAAAAGTAAAAAAAGTTATGGAAAAATCAGATTTCATATAAAGTTCAATGAGAGAGCAAAGAAGAAGAAATATTCAAAGTGATAATATAGTCTTAGATAGCAAATGAAGTACATTTTTGCACAACAGAAAAATGATTTAAAACAATATATCCAAGAAAGGTTTCTACAAACCGAGTTTGAAATTTGTTGTTGCATCATCATGGATTATTGCACCACAGGACACGAGCAACACCACTGCTAAAATAATGGTCATTGCCAACACTTT
>NW_027071124.1:0-3467 GCF_002906115.3 Quercus suber | reverse complement strand
TAGATCAAATTATTCATCCTAACTAATAACTATAGAATCAAATCCTCAAATTTAGATATATCACTTACTGTTCACTACTCATTCTAAAAGCATATCATTTTTAGAGCCAAAGCATAAAACCATAATTTATTAAAAATCATACAAGCCAACATACCCAAATCTGCCCTTAGAGAAAATATTCTCAAGTTGATCAAGGCTTTTCAATCCATCCAAACACCCGTAAATGTTTTTTGAAAAACATGTTATGTCAACCAAACATAGCATAAGAAAAATGCTGCAGTTAGACAAGCAATGCAACATGTTGCACATATAATTAGAGAGAATTTTTGCTATCCTAGATATCATACCCAGATGCAAATCTTAGGCTGGAACCAATATTCATAATCCAATTTAATAGAGTAGTTAAGCCACTCCAAGAGCATTTAAAAAAAAAAAAAAAGTTTTGCTGTATTTAAATAAGAAAATTGTTATGAATGATTGATATTGTTTTTATAATTTGACATTCTTAATTGTTACATGATCAAGAATAGTTCTAACGATTTTTCAATTTCGACTATGACAAGTGGATCATAATGTTTTTCTATGAGATTGTGGGTACGGGACAACGACTTGTTCACATCAAATTTCAATCCGCGAGATTTACATTAGTGTAATGTACACAACCATATTTTTCATGAATTAGTAGCCCAAATATAAGTCCTAATGATTCATAGTTTTATTAGAAATCTACATGTAGGGTCTATATTTGTGGCCCAAATCCTAGAGGTATGGAATATGAGCTCAACAAGCTCAATACAATGAATTTGTAGAGAGTGGGTGAAAAAGCTGGGCTGATAGTGAACTAAACAACGTCTAACAAAGGTTCAACCGGTAAATAATTGCAAGAACAAACTTGAAACTTGAATGAATTGTTGTTCGAGGAGACAAACTTTCGTTTATATAGTTGTTAGAGCTACAGTAAATCTTCATTCTCTCTTCCTCTCTCTTTTTTTCCATCCCCTTCTCATGAGAGGTCCTTTACATTTATATAGTTTTCTTTTTGTCTATCTTCATCGTACATTTGTTCTTCATCTAAGCATTCACTTGAGGAACTGTCCCATCAGGTATCTTCTTTAGTTCTCCATGAGTGGTGGTAGCTGAGACTGCATTGTTCAGGATCTTCTCCACATAAATGCGGCCAGAAAAGTTACTGCAATACATTTAATGCGGTGGTAGCAGCTTTTCCCTTAGATATTTCTCTGTTCTTATCATCTTTATACGTGCATGAAGTTCATCTTTACCGTTGGAACTTCGTGGAAGATTGCCCAAGCCGCCCAGGTATTTGCTTGACAGTATTCTTCATATCCGAGAAGGATAATCTCCTCGGACGACATTTCTTTATCATTTCCTTACGTGATTTTCCACTTCAGGGTCTTTTCCAATTATTTATTCCTTTTCGGACGGACCCCCATCCTCATATAGGGCCCAAGGCCCAATATGTGAATTTGAGCCTTTATCCCCACAATAGCCCCTCAAAATTTTAATTTTTCCCTCGCATTCGAGGAGAAAAAATGGGATTTTGAATTATCAAAGAAATAAAAGCTAAAAATGTAAAAAATACCTAAGTTTACATGTGTGGGAGCATAGATTTGGGTGCTTCATCATTGTTGCTGACATTTCAGTGTTTTCGAAGCGCTATTAATTACTCTAGGCGGCGTTATGTCTTTGACATCCAATGGCGGAACATTGATCCAACGAATGAAATTTCTCCTTAGAATTTGAGTGGGATAACTCCTACCTATTTGCTGGCCACTATATAAAGCCTTGAAGGAGATTATTTCTCCTTTACTTCACAATTTCTCAGACTCCCCAGCGAACCCAAGCACTCAAGCTCAACAAGTTTTTCAAATCATCTGTCTCATTTCTTTAAAAACACACGAAAATCCTTCCAAGGACTTGAGGATCACTTCCCAGCCCAGTTTGGGTAAGTTCTAATTTCCTCGAAACCTTCGTTCTCTCTTCGGCCAGCTTCCTAGGCCCTTAAACTCTCATTTCCCAGTTATTCTCAATATTTCCTCCTTTCTGCTTATCCAAAATTGGTAGATTTAAGTATCTGGTCGATAGTCCTGCCTTAATAGAGACATTTAAGGAAACATATGACATACCATAGGGAGTAAACCTTAGGAATTGTCCCCTGGAGGGATTATTAACCGACCAAAGGGTGGGAGAAGTCATAATCCCTATGATAGCGTTCATAGCATTGTTATTAATACCGTTTCGTTCCGGCCGGAATGGCCGGAATATCTCGTACCGGTGAGTAAACCGGAACAGCTACCACCCCTGTTCCACCTCGGGTGAAATTTCGGCCCATTTCGGGCTATTTCGGGAGTTCCGATCCGTTTCGGTCAATACCGGCCGAGATTAAATTTTCGGCCGGTATGAATCTTTGGCTTTTTTCCCCTGAATTTGATGTCCGACCCACTGCTTTACCGGAAAAAAAGAAAAAAGAAAAAGAGAAGAAGAGATCCACTGCCTTTGTCTCTGTTTAAAACTGAGAAGAAAAAACACGGGAATGAAAAACAATAATGAAGAACAAAATGAAACAAACACAGCAGAGAAAGAAAGAATTAGAAGAAACGAAAAATAGAACAAAGAGGAGACACCGTGACAGAGTACTGGTGAGTGGTGTGAGGCTCTAGATTTTTGAAAGTTGAAACTCTTGGATAAGAACATTTAGAAGTGTCTTGAGAAGTGTTTGAGACAAAGGAAATAAATGGGGTAGGTGATAAAGAGATGGCCAGATGGGGAGGTTCACGTGGGTGGGTTTGGGAAATGGGAAAAGTTACTTTCTCAAGAATGTTCTTAGTTATTAATTAGTCAACATGTTCACTTTATTTACAAAAATGCAACAAATAATTTTTTAATAACCATATGCTTACTTTATTTGAGATTTTTTTAAAAAAGTAAATAAATTAAATCCATTATATTATATTATATATATATATATATTTATTTATTTTATGGTAATCCGAAACGGTTTAAAACGGTACGCCGAAATAGGCCGGTATCGAAATATTTCATTCCAATAGACAAACCGAAACGGGCTCCGAAACGGTATTCATAACAATGGTTCATAGAAGGGGGAATGACTCTCCCTATGGGTCCTGTTACAAGAGATTATCTTCGTAACCATAGGTTCTCCCTGATCAGTGTACACTTAACGTCTTTAGGATCCTAGGAGCGGTTGACGCTTTAAATCGTCATGTAGGCCTGGAGCTCACCTGGCTTGACGTAGTACATATGTACGAATGTCATAGCCAAAAGGGAGCAGGATATTATCTTAAATCTCGATCCAACGTCGTTAGGCTCATTTCTTATCTTCCCAAGTCTAACAAGGGGATGAAAGATGACTATTTGATCATCTCGGGTGCGTGGTATGACGGTCTTCATTGCCCAACCCAAACAGGAGAGCCAGGTGGGATATCTTA
>NW_027071123.1:0-3477 GCF_002906115.3 Quercus suber | reverse complement strand
TACTAACGAGAGTAGTAACAAATTTAATTGTGTAGCCTAACAGGCTGTAAGAATTGTGAGAGAGTAGGTCATAGGGAGACTTACAAGGTTAAGCATATCATAAGGTAGGATTTAGTTTTACCGAGAGCGATATCCGCAGTCGGTAGAGAAGCTGCGAGCTCTGATCTAAAAACATCATAAATGGATCCGTTAAATGCTTGTGCAACGTTGTTCATACCTTGCATAGCTCACGACTTTCAGTTTGTAGAGAGCCAGACTAGTTTGACTATACGGTATGGCGTTACAGGGTGCTGTCAAAATGACGATCCGTCGCTTCAAAGCACATTTCCCTGATATCATATTCCCATCGAAAAGGAACTTCGTTATTAATGTCGAGATTCCTATGAAATATCTGCAAATTTTTGCAGCCCTGCCTATGTAATTGCCCCTGAAAGAAACGGCCATATCAACGTGAGATGACGGCAACTGGAACAGTAGCAACTGCCACTACCGCTTCTTAGCTATATAGCCTTCAAAACATCCTTCCGTCTTCCATAGACTAATACCATAACACACGTGAACGGTAGCAGTATCTACAACACAAAGAACACGTCAGTCTTCACTTTAATGTATCAGATGGCAGCGTTGAGCGCTTTCAACCTTCCGATATATACTCTATCTGCCTTGACTTAATCGTGCGCGAATTGCGATTCCTGTCGGCCCACCTTGGATAATTTATAAGACTTAACCCTGACAAGCTACCCAAGCAATAGCGAGGGTAAGAGCTGAACGCAAGGATCTCGATGAAGTTGCCGAAACCGAGTCACAAGCTTCCGCTTACCTTGCGAAGATGAATAGGAAAGTGAATTTACGTCTCGACCATAGCAGTGCACTACTCAGTGGCAAAGTCTTACCCGGTCAACAACTTAAAAGCATAGATACTTTTCTTATGCGCTGAACAGCAATCCCCAATGACGTAGCCGCTGATATGACGTCAATCGTCGTTCCCCATCGGGTAAGGTACCTTAGACAGCTTTCCATCCAAAGCGCCGCGGCTAAACAGAAATTTACTTTGACAGTATCAAAGTATTATGTTCGGCGATGCCGATTAGAGTTCGAATGAACATTGTCATGGAATCCAGCATGTTCAAAATGACCGCTGCCCATCAGAGCCCTCTCAATCCGCTGATGCGCTCATCATTGATACCTACCAAAGCTGAAATGCATGTCGACAGAACACGGAGATGTTCAGTAGACATTGACAATTTCAGTAGCCCACCTGCCTACACCGACCAGATGGAGGGCGATTAATTCGGTCACTACTACTTTTGATATACAAGCTAAATATCCAGTATGCGAGCACCAACTTGCAGCTGGACCGAGCATGCTGCCATGGTAGCTGGGTATGCACTCCATATCATGAAGTCAAACAACAAGGCTTAGCGGCACAGCCTAGGGTAGCTGCAGCCCGACTGAGGCACACGCAAGATACTTACAAACGGCACTTCACAGAAGCCTGTGCCATGTTGGGTGGCCCGACGACCAAGAGCCTACATTCAATGATGTGGCTAACAATTCCGGAAGGAGCAAACCCGGATTCGCCAAACTTCTATTCTGTGGCGAGCAAGCCAGCAGAGATGGGCTGCAGTATTTCTGGGTTGATACCTGCTGCATCAACCAAAATGTCGCCTCTGAGTTTTCGGAAGCACTTGACTTCAAGCATCTCTGGTACGAAAATGCGAAAAAGCGTTATGTGTATCTACAGGATGTTTCCACTCGCGAGGGTCGCGGCACCGGTCAGACGCCAAGCTCATACGAGGAAGAATTTCGAAGGAGCAAATGGTTTACCTGCGGCTGGACACTCCAGGAGCTGCTTTCCCCTGGCTCAATGTAATTCTATTCAAGGGAAGGGGATATACTGGGAACCAAGGAGTCGCCCGAGCTTTTAATCCGTGCTGCAACCGACATACCTCTCGAACTTCTACGAGGAGCTCCTTCATCGGATTTTACCCCTGCTGAACGTTTGGGTTCGGGGTTGAGTCGAAAGAGCGGGTTTTCATCGATTGACCGTAGAGTTAGGAACATATTTCAGCATAGCTACAACATGGTATGGCCAGATGATAGGCCTGATCCGTTGAATTGGATTTCAGAACTACAGAAGTTGGATGAACATAACAGTGTTGTCAATGCGGTGGCCTTCTCCCCAAACAAAAAAGTACTTGCATCCGCATCCCATGACCGGACTGTGCGGCTATGGGATCCACAGACAGGTGAACTAATACAGAAGCTCGAAGGCCACGAAAGAGGTATTACCTCTGTAGCCTTCGCTCCCGACGGGCAAGCGCTTGCATCGGCATCCAACGATCAGACTGTGCGACTGTGGAATCCACAGACAGGTGAGCAAATGCACCGGCTCCATGACCACGTAAGGGGTGCCACAGCTGTAGTTTTCTCTCCAGATGGACAGATGCTTGCATCATCATCTAGAGACTGCAGCATTAAACTGTGGAATACATTGACCGGTGACATTCTGAAGACATTAACTGGTCATGAAAAGGATGTCAGTGCTATAGCATTTTCTCCCAACGGGTGGATGCTTGCATCAGCATCCTATGACCGGACTGTGCGGCTGTGGAATCCACAGACAGGTGCACAAATGCAGAAGCTCGAAGGCCACGAAAGAGGTATTACCTCTGTAGCCTTCTCTCCTGACGGGGAAGCGCTTGCATCGGCCTCCAACGATCAGTCTGTGCGACTGTGGAATCCGCAGACAGGTGAGCAAATGCGCCAGCTCCGTGGCCACGCAAGGGGTGTCACAGCTTTGGCCTTCTCTTCAGATGGACAGGTGCTTGCATCATCATCTAGAGACTGCAACATTAACCTTTGGAATGCGTTGACGGGTGACATTCTGAAGACGTTATATGATCATGAAAACGATGTTACGGCTATAAATTTCTCTCCAAATGGACGGATGCTTGCATCAACATCCTCGAAACAAAAGATCAGACTGTGGGATCCGCAGCCCCGTGGACAGAAACAAAAGATCAGAGCTCACAACGAAATCTCTAGCACGGCGGCCTTTTTACCTGGCGGCAAAGTGGTTACATCAGCATCCCATGAAGAGCTGTACGATACCTGGGTTGTAACATTGGGCATAGATAGCTCGGAATTGAACGATAAAATGGATTCTGACGATGATTCATCTGCCGCTTTATCCATTTCTTCAGAACACCCGATCGCCACCAGTGCAACCAGTTCTGGCGGAGTACCTTTCTCAGACGAGTTAGTTTCCGGATTCGTCGCTGTACTATTCTGCAACAACGAGCTCTCTTCAATATACGCTACTGCTATCCGAGATCCTACAATTGGCGCTACAAGATTGCGAAGAAACGTACGCCGGCTCATCGCAAAGTTCGACAAAGCCTTTGAATTAGAGATCAATGACACGGCTATATCTGAAACCGCACGGATATTACAATCGAGAAGCATTTCCACTCG
>NW_027071122.1:0-3485 GCF_002906115.3 Quercus suber | reverse complement strand
CTTCAATTTCATGAAAGTTGTGCTTAGGAGTACCTGGTTGAGATTCCCATGTGAATGGAATTGAAGCAGATATTCTTCCATGATAATCTTCTAGGTGATTAGAGGAGTTTTGGGGTAAATCCAAGCAAGTTGTAGCCATTTTTGCTCAAGTGGAACTTGAGGATGAGACGGAAGATGAAAAGGTTTTAGCTATAGGCAGAGGGACTAGCAAATATAAAGGGTTCTAATAGGTATGATGGAAACTTTGTTGCGTGTTAAGTTGAGAAATTGAGATCGATCCAAGGCATCAATCTCTAACATATAATGGGGGAGTGGAGAGGTGCTTTTATATAAAGTTTTATGTAGTAAGATTTTTCAAGCATCTATATATATAGATTATAGAGGGATCACTATCCTATATTTGGCCTATAAACTGAGTTTCAACTATATATAGACTAAAAAAAAAAAAAAAGACTACTTTTATAAAATTAAATCAGTGCTCGAAGTCAGATTGCCTTTTGTTTTTGGTTTTTAATTTTATTATTATTTTTTTTTGGTTGAAAATAATTTCATATTAAAATAAATGGGCTGCACTCTAGGCCACGCAAGAAGAATTAATAAATTCCCAGCTCAAGGGTGCACCATATCAGTTTGATTAGTTTTTTTTTTTAATAACCCGGCCACTTTGATTAGTATTTAACACATGTTGAAGAGTAAATGCCCAGTCGGTCGTTGACAAATGCAATTTATTACTGGTGATAAAAAAAAATTAAAAAAAAAAGGTCATGTTAATAGTTGCTCGTATGTATATAGTAATAGATTATTTTTTTTAAAAAAAATTAATATCACTTTCACAAGAAATATAAAAAAAATTATCAAAAAAAGTCAATCGCTTTTTTCTTTTTTTATTAAAAAAATAATTTTTCTAAACCAAAATTCATCTTAGGATGTACATTAATTTTTCCCTTAAATCAAAGTGTGCTACTCATACACTGTCCTTCCTAAGCATTTTTGCATCCTAGTCTACTGATTTTCTGATTTTCAGGAGGATTGGTTTTAACTTTGCCATATCATATGCAATGCTAGCTAATGAGATAATTAGGAAGAAAAAAAAATTGTCAAATATTTGACCCCCAACAAATTTTTTTGACTCCACCACCATTGCATGTAACAATCATTTTAGGCAATAGTATATCCACGATTTTTTTTTTTTTTTTTTTTTTTGCAATATATAAGGTTAAGATCAATAAAAAAAAAAAAAAAAAAGGTCATGTACACAGTTGCTCGTATGCATTTGGTAATATATTTTTTTTTTTTTTTTAAATTAATACCACTTTCACAAAAAATATAAAAAATTATCAAAAAAGTCAATTGCTTTTTTCTTTTTTTATTAAAAAAAAAATTTAACTTTTCTAAACCAAAATTCATCTTAGGATGTACATTAATTTTTCCCTTAAATCAAAGTGTGCTACTCATACACTGTCCTTCCTAAGCATTTTTGCATCCTAGTCTACTGATTTTCTGATTTTCAGGAGGATTGGTTTTAACTTTACCATATCATATGCAATGCTAGCTAATGAGATAATTAGGAAGAAAAAAAAAAAAAAAACTTTGTCAAATATTTGACCCCGACAAATTTTTTTAACTCCACCACCACTGCATGTAACAATCATTTTAGGCAATAGTATATCCACGATTTTATTTTATTTATTTATTTTTGCAATATATAAGGTTAAGATTAAGTTACACCTAGTGTAAAAGTAATATTACACCACTTAAAAACTTTTTATTAAATTAAAATTTTGAAATTCCTATCATTGGGTTACATGTTTTATAAGTTTTTAACATACATTTCAAATTTCATGTTAATCATATACTACTTATTATTTGAACTAGAAAATTATCTTTTATGCACAATTAAAACTACAAAAACTTAAAATTAACTATTTTGATTAATGACATAGTTATTGATTGCAAATCATTTTAAAAATTTTCAAGCATGTAGTACATAAGAAGAAAACCTAATTCATGATAGATTTGTTAAAATTTGCATCTAATAAAAAAATATTGAGCGATGTAACAGATATATAATTTAGAGTTACACCAAATATAATATAAACTCACATTTTACACACACACATTTATATATAAAAAAATTTATTATCTTTCTAAATCATCTGTTTAGAGGTTCATTAGACTAGTTTAAATATTTGAGTAATGGACAAGTCAAAATTTTGAAGCCCAAATTGTAAAATACTTACATATGTTATAATAATTTTTCATTTTTGGGGGGAGGCATGGCCACCCAAGCACCAACGTTGTTGCTATTCTTTTTTGGATGAATCACCAACGTGGTTGCTTGTATTATGTATTTGGAGCATCACAAATCAAATCAAGTCTGTCACGTCATGTTTGAACAAGTTGTGGCTCTTCCTCTCTTTAGATTAAAAAAGTCTGGTGCCACAACTTGTGGTACAAGTTGCCCTACAAGTTGTGGCACTAGAACTACACCTTTAGGCTGCAAAAGATAGAGATGACATATCAATAATTTCAAGAGAAAATCTTTACTTTTTCTTTTTCTTTTTTACAAAAAGGTAAGCAGTTTCCAGATAAAATCTTATTACATTCATTTGCTCATTATATTCAGCAAAATTGATCTAATTACTAAAATTTGTTGCACGCATGTCTACATATATAGCTATGAAAATGATATTTTACATCTATATATAGTAGAACTGATAGTTAGAGTGTGTTTGGGAACTTTTTATTTGTGATAGCGTATTGTTGTAGTATTTATTAAAATATATATATATATATATATAATTTTTATGTTAAATATATAACAAAAAGTTAAAAGTTAATTTATTCTTAAAATGAGCTTAAAAAAATTAGACTATTTGTAAAAATTTGAGACAAAAAATAAAAAAGCTTTTCCCAAACACACTCTTAGGGTGAGTTTGGCAAAAAGTAGTACTTCTTACTGTTTTTTCTAACTTTTTTCAAATTTTTTTAAGGTACATATATATTTTGGCACACTTTTATAAAAAAAAAAAAAATTAAAAAAAATTAA
This sequence comes from Quercus suber, assembly GCF_002906115.3. Classification (NCBI taxonomy): domain Eukaryota; kingdom Viridiplantae; phylum Streptophyta; class Magnoliopsida; order Fagales; family Fagaceae; genus Quercus; species Quercus suber. The sequence continues at coordinate 436 of NW_027071122.1, read as the reverse complement.
AAGAAAAAGTAAAAAGCTATATAAAATGTTCCAAAAAAAAATACTTAATAAATACTAACTTAATACCCTAACGACCCGCAACGACAACAACCGTACCGGCTCTTGGGGTAAATACCTTAAAAATCAAACAAAATGTGCATCCAAGATGAACAGTTTTCAACTAAAACCTTATTAATTAACACCTATTCTGTAGGTTCCGAAGTCATTGTGAATAATAATCAAGCACAAAGATAGCTATTTTCTAGATGAATTCTTTTCCTTTTCCTTTTTTGTGGGTAACTATTTGTTTTTTGGTTTAATTGGTAAAAAAAAATGTTTCAAACATCATCAATTAATGACTTCGTATAATAAAATAATGAATTATTGGAGATGCATTAAGACTTAAGAGGCGGCCCAACACATGCAGCTCCCATGAAGGCTGAAGCACGCGTGATCT
>NW_027071121.1:0-3487 GCF_002906115.3 Quercus suber | reverse complement strand
GGGAAGAGGAAGTTGTACACAGGATTTCTATTAATTAATTGTAAGACAATCATTTAACACCAAAAGCTTAGTATAAGATTAAAGGAATGCACAAACTACACCCCACTCTGTCAATAAACAACAATAAAATTATCATGGAGGTGGTATTCCATTCAACAATAAATTGGAGTATTACCCACCAAAACCCTCCCTCTCTTCCCTCCCCCCCAAAAGAAAAAGAGCAAGAATTGCAAAGAAAATACTACAAAGGTCAAAGGGGTGCAACACTGCAACTCTAGTCATGTGCATTATAAACGCTCTTTTTCCATCTCAAATTCTTCAATCAAATTCATAGATATTACATACGAGAGCACTGAAACATATAAAAATTTATATAGTAAATACATAATGCCTTTGTTTAGTAATTAGTTCACATATTCTAGAGGCTAAATCTAGCAAAATATAACCATCCATAATATATATGGTTCTTCAAGTGCATTGCAGACTTCACGGGTTATTAGCGTATAAATTAAACGACAACTTATAGCAGTACAAAGAGCAATGCCATGAGAATATGATAACAAAATCTGAAGCATTCCTAACATATATCAGCCTCAACACATTTGCAACTATCAAAGTGTAAAACAGGTTTTTAAGAATTACACAAAACATCACACAAACTACTAGAATTTAGTCTAAGAGGATGATAAACTGACTACTACAGAAGGCAGCTAAAAGAAAATCTGTGGAACATACTTTGGAAAAGATGACGCAAGTTCTTTGAAGATGATGGGTGTGGTTCATATTCAAGATAGAAATCCACACGCGAGTTGTTGAAGCAACAATTCTTCCCTGCAACATTATTGAAACACCTTCAAAAGAAGTTAAATGAAAATACACACATATACCAAGCATTTATAATATAGCATAAGAGCACCTTCCCCACTTTTGGTTTCATTAAGTTGCTAAATTATTACTTTCAAAGATTGTAAATATGAACCCAAAACCTATATCTATTTCAACCTTGTACTATTAGCCATATACACAACTTGATTTAAAAGAATAATAATAAACAAAAAGTCTGGTCTTCTTTAACGATTGTACAAAACCATGTACCAAGTTATCAACTCATTGCAGTAACTATTTTATCAAAAGAATTTGCACATCCAAGAAAATGAGATCCAGAATCCTAAAAGAATGTGGTCGTGCAAAGCCTGGCATGTGGGAGTGAGAAAGTGGGGATGTTATTATGCCTACAAAGGTAGGACCTAAGCATTCAATTTTGGGGTCGGCCAATTCACTTTACATGAAGTCCTTCAAACAATATCTCAATGAACTCTAACTCAAATGGCACATCCTTACCTTGTAAGAATAAAGTGGAAAGTGAGATCGAGTGCTCAAGATTCTCCAGGTGTGTGGGTGGGTGCAATTACCAAAAAAAAAGGATATTTCAAGGCCCAATATTATTGGACAGATTTAGCTCTGCCTACCCAATTTTATCTTATAAAGTAACTTTGTTAAAGATTAAATCTTAGGCTGATACAGTGTGTATATTAAGATGTCAAGCGTGCTTGGGAGGAAAGGTACTGTAGCATTACATGGAATTACGCATGGCAAAGGTTTTGGGGTTTTATGAAACATAACAGAGAATTGAAATCCTTTTACAATTGTATCCACTAAAAATAGTTTACGGGTAAATAATGAGAACCTTGTTAAAAATTTGGAACTCCTTAAAATTTCTAAGAACTTATGGATAGATTAAATTAAAAAAAAAAAAGAAAAAGAAAAGAAAGAATTATAAGGCAGTCCCTAAAACAAAACAATAAACCCCACTTACCCTAATCCATGTAAGTCCCCCCCTCTTACAGGTTTTCTAGAATCAACCGTAAAGTACTGTAATATTATTATTTAAAAAAAAAAAGAAAAAGAAAAGAAAGAATTATAAGGCAGTCCCTAAAACAAAACAATAAACCCCACTTACCCTAATCCATGTAAGTCCCCCCCTCTTACAGGTTTTCTAGAATCAACCGTAAAGTACTGTAATATTATTATTTAAAAAAAATCATTCTCTTCTCCATAAAGACCCAAAACAGCAAAGCCATACTCAAAACCTGAAGTAAATTGAACCTAGATACCAACACTAACATTGATGACAACAAGCCCCATTGCAAAACTTGTCCCAACACTCAATGAATTCATTGTAGCAAGAATAATTTTACCATTCTCTTTATCTCATTCTCTTCTCCATAAAGACCCAAAACAGCAAAGCCCTACTCAAAACCTGAAGTCAATTGAACCTAAATATCAAACCCAACACTAAGTTCAATGTCAACAAGCCCCACTGCAAAACTGGTCCAGACATTAGACTCGATGAATTCATTGTAGCAAGAAGAGTTTTATCATTCTCTTTATCTCATTTTCTTCTCCATAAAGACACAAAACAGCAAAACCCAACTCAAAACCTGAAGTCATTTGAACCTAAATATCACACCCAACACTAACTTCGATGTCAATGAGCCCCATTGCAAAACTGGTCCCAACATTAGACTCATTGAATTCATTGTAGCAAGAAAAGTTTTAGCCTCTAAAGTCATCCCACATTTTTCAACTCCATCACTTAGGGAATGGAGCTTGTTCTTAGAGAGAGAGAGCTGGTATTAGTAAAAAGATAAATTCTATAAGGATGTTATTTTTGTATAAGTGCAACATTTCATGTGTTGAATTTTAACTTGAAACCAGATGTGAAATAACTAAGTTAATGTACGTAAGTTATCCCTATAATTTATCAGAAGAGAAATTGATAATTTTAGGTCTATTGATTGATATTGTATAGAGAGTTGATAAATTGAATTAATTTCTTTATCAGTTAGAATAATATTCATGTAAGGTTATTGCTCTTAAAAAAAGAAAAAAGTATAAAAATATTTTCTATAAACATATTAAGGGTTGATTAAATTATTATTTTTGAATAAATAATGAAAAATAAATTAACTATATAATTTTTTTAAAAAAAAATTTATTTAGAGTGTGCATCAAGTGAGCAAAAATCCTAGCTCTACTATATGGCAGAGACATGACTTCTCAAGCATGCATGAATAGAGGATGTTATTTTGAAAGACATGTGGCCTATTTGCATGGATAGTCATAGTTAGTTTTTAGAATTTAAATGTGGAACTGCCATCAGCCTCTTGTCTATATAAGAGATGGCAATACACAGAAAAGGAGATCCCTCTCGAACAACTAAAAAAAATCATGATGTAGTCTTACCCTCGTGTTATAGTTTCTCCACCAATGGAAGGTTTAATGCTTGCAATGGCTAGGCAATTACCAAAGGAGTAGTTTATAGCAACGGCTAGTAAAGTTCTTTAGGAATAGCTTCCATAAGTCAAGCAAAATTCCCTGAAGTTCCAAGGAGGGGAGAACCCAATTCTTACTTTTTCATTTCCATAATTCCATTTCTTTTCAGTTTCCAAACTTGGGTATATATTTGGTGAATAGGAACTAAGCA
>NW_027071120.1:0-3488 GCF_002906115.3 Quercus suber | reverse complement strand
AGAGAGAGAGAGAGAGAGAGATGCAATCAAATGTGTAAAATCTCCAAGGATAATTGCGGCTTCATCGTCCTTAAAAATAAGTAAATAACAATAAGTTGTACACCACAATCAATCAAACATAATGATGATGACTAACTAATTGCTACTACTTGCTTGCTTAATTAATAGGGTCTTCTAGGGTCTGAGGCATTAGAAGTTATTCAAAACTTATTACCCCTTAATGTCAATGGCGACCTGTCGGCCCTTTGTACATGGCCTGACCAAGTCCGGCATTGGCATAAATATCGGTGGACAAGCCCACTTCATTTCATTGACACACCCGATGATGGGTGCACTTTCAATTATCAAAGTAAGCCAAATATTTTCTTCTTTTTGGTGATATAAGTATATTTGCAATTAATATAATTTTTTTAATTAAAAAAAAAATGTTTACATGGCATGGGGTTAGGGGACTGTCATGATCCGCATGGAGTGGAGGACGTGTGTGTTGCAGGTGCCGTTCAAAATTTCACCTCTCAGCTTGTGCACTACAGAGAGGGAAGTGCTGATCGTAGATGTAAGGAAATCCAATGAAACAAAATTTGATTGTATAGTTTGTCCTAATTAATTATATATAAGATTGTTTTGGTTTAGCAGTTCCATGTGTATATATATACATATACATATATATATATATATATTTGCAGATAATATGACTGAGGCCTTGTTATTCTTGTCACACTTCATGGGAGATATCCATCAAGTATGTGAGAATTTTAACATCTTTTTTCTTTGATAAAATTATCACTTGTCCAAAAAAGATCATTTTTTTTTTCTTGATTTCTCCAGCCAATGCATGTCGGATTTACAAGCGATGAAGGAGGAAACACCATAAATCTACGCTGGTTTAGGCATAAATCTAATCTGCATCATGTAAGCTGCCTAGATAGGATCTCCATAATAAGTGATAATGTATGTGGCTTTTTAAAGTTTTTTGAAAACTCTTCATAGTTTAAATAACTCTCTATTAACTTTACGTACAGGTATGGGATAGGGAGATCGTTCTAACTGCTCTATCAGATTATTATGAAAAAGACATGGACCTCCTCCAAAAAGACATAGAGGGAAACTTCACCGATGTAAGACTAACTAATTAACTTCCTCACTAGCATTTAAGAAACAAGATTCTTTTTTTCTTTTTCCAATAATGAAATTAGTTGCTTTTGATTATTAACTATATAGTTACAGGGAATCTGGTCTTCTGATGTTTCATCATGGGAACATTGCGATGATATTCTTTCATGCGTAACCAAGTGACTCTCTCTCTCTCTCTCTCTTGTACCCCTTATTCAGATTTATTTTTCAACATATACTTCTTGCAAAATTTCTAAAAAATTAAAGATTAATAGCTATGTTATCAATAAATTTTTTAAATTGCAAGTTTTTGAAATTTAAAACTATGCATAAAATATAATCTTATAGATCATATAGTAAATAGTATTTGACTGAAACAAAATTTGACATGTGTATTAAAAGGATAAAGAATATGTAATTCAACTGTTAGATTTAAAAATATGTAGTAATGTTTATTTTATTGAGTGAGGTTGTAGTTTTAGGCTACAACCTTAATCAATATCTTTTTATTAGAGGTGAATTTTGACAAATCCATCATTCGATTACATCTTGTTCTTATATTCTCCATACTTGCAAGATTTCTAGAAGATTAAAAATCAATAGCAATGTCATCAACAAATTGGTTAAATTGTAAGTTTTTGTTGTTTAAATTTATGCATAAAATATAATCTTATAAATCATATAGCAAATAATATTCGATTGATACAAAATTTGACATGCGTATTAAGAGTATAAAGAATATGCAATTTAATGATTAGATTTTAAAAATAAGTAGTAATGTTTATTTTGTTGTTAAACATTGTTCATACATAAAACATCCTTTGCACATGCATGTAGGAATGCAAACACACAAACAACACAAATACACACGGATAACACAAACACACCCCTTAGCTCTTACAAATCACTTTTCAACGTCGATTTTTTCCCCTTTCTTTGTTTTTTCCCTAATGGTGGTATATATGCAGGTGGGCTGTGGAGAGCATAAATATAGCTTGTAAATGGGGTTACAAAGGAGTTGACCCTGGTACAACTCTAGCAGGTATGCAAATTATTTAGGATTGTCCATTTGTTCCAATTTGTCAAGCATAAAATAACAAAAGAATATTACAATTTCGACCATCATCAAATTACAAAACAAATCAGGGTATAAAAAAGTGATTAACAGCTAGCCTTGTTTCAAATTAGGATGACACAGTAGTTAATTTGCATATTTTGTGTGCTTTCAGATGATTACTTCGACTCAAGGATGCCAATCGTTATGAAACGAATTGCTCAGGGTGGAGTTCGATTAGCTATGATTTTGAACCGCCTTTTTGGTGACACTGATGAAGGATTTGCAATAGCTACTTAAAGCAGTCCATCAACACAAAAATGCTTGAATATTCTTCATTTTCTTTTGTTGACCAGTAATTGCTTTTAACTGAACTTGTTAATAATTGTTAATTTGTATTTAATGACTGATCCTATAGGTTAGTCATTCATCCTCAGTTTAGTTTATAGATTCAAATAAAAGAACCTCTACTTCATTCAGATATGAAATCCTCCAGCATATGTACAGTCCATACATATGAGAAATAGAGAACCGTGTAACAACTTCAAGCGTGGAATAACATTTTTTCTAATGATTCTGTAGTGCATTCCACAACAAATCATGATGAATAAATTAGCAGTAGTAGATTAGGTTGTTATTGTTCCAAATTTGTATTTGACAGGAGTTAGTTACTATTTTTTAGAATAATTATTATCTCGTTATAAGAATTATTTATGTTGTGTGAAAGAATCAATGGAACTCAAGCAGAAAATTAACCCAAAAAGTCTATTCTTCCTCTCAAGTTTGGGAAGCTAGTCACCTCAAATTGAGTAAATTATCTTTAGGGATGGCAATTGCTACCCAACCTGCGAGTACCCGACCTAACCCGACCCTAATGGATCGGGTTTTACCCTACTCGTGGTCGGTTTGGGTTTTTAAAATAAAACCCGAAGCAAGTTTAGGTCGGGTTCGGGTTTTAGTGATACCCACCCCATACCCGGACCCAGACCCGTTAAACTAAATTACCAAAAAACCTACTATATATATATAAACTTATTTAGTCAAGACCCTAATCCTTTCCTATCTTATTCTCTCATTCTCATCTCTAAGCCGCCACCCACCCTCTCTCAATTTCCAGTCACTCTCATGGTCATAGTCACACGGCCACAGCCTCATCGCTGCCCCCCTCAACTCCTCAAGCCATCACTCTCACAACCTCACCGCCGCCCCCCCTCAATCGCTCCCATTCTCCCTCTTTCTGCGCCTTCAATGATATGTTCTTCTCTTTGTTGTTGTTGTTGTTGTTGTTGGTTTTTTTTTTTTTTGCCATTCTTGTTTGGGT
>NW_027071119.1:0-3489 GCF_002906115.3 Quercus suber | reverse complement strand
TTTTTTAAAAATGTATAAAAATATTATTTAACTACTATCCTTAGAGCATTTGTTAACAAAAGTTACCCAAAATAATCGGTTACTTTTAGATCACCACTTTTTCTTTTTTTGTAAAGACATTTTTTTATCCCTCACATTTGAAAATTTATGAAATTATATATATATATATATATATTATTGTTGATGATAATTGTGTGGACATAGATTGAACCTGAAGCCCAAAAATGAAAAGGACTAAGGCCCAAAACAATGAATTTGTAAAAAGTGGGCTAAAAATTGAACTTCAATGATTTGAACAATAATCATAGTAGGCTAAATAATGCTAGAAAGTTGGAATAAACAGTTTTGTGCAAAGAAAATCCTCCTCGGCAAAGTCCAAGGATGGTAGTTCTTATATATTTCTCTTAGAGTTAAGTACAATTTTCCCTCTATTCTCTAATGATCCCTTTGTAAGGGGATATTTCTTCTTTAATGCGGTCAAAAAGTTGGTTACAGAGTATTCAATGTGGTGGTAGCAGCTTTCTTTTAGATATTTCTCAGTTTTCCTTTGTTTCATTCCCTTTTGATGCTTATCCTTACCAGTATAATTGTCTGGCATGTTGTTCTTGGTGGTAGGCCAAACCCTTGATCTCTACTCTACTTAGCCGAGGAGAGGTTTATCCTCGGACTACAATTCCAACCTTTTATGACCAGACTTCTTCCATTATCCACTAATTTATATGTCCTCGTTAATGGCTACTTGTCTTCAGACAATTTAATGTCATTGGACATGGCCCATGGCCTAAAATCCATTTTTGGGCCCGTTACCCCTACAATAATAATATGCAAAAATAAAAGGGAAGGGGAGGAAAAAATAGGGGGAATTTTGGGTGAAAGCCAATGCTTGGTTAGGAGTAAAAAAGGAGATTTTTGTGGACCTTATAATTTTCTTCCCCAACCCACCAAAATTTTTCCCCATAAATTGGATATGATTTTGGTGGGGTTGACTATTTTCTCTCAAACTTTCCAAAATTTTGCCCCCACATATTGAGAGGAGAGGAAGTTAGAGAGGAAAATTACCCATCTACTCCCTTCTCCTTTCCCATTGTGTGTGATTGTATTATGTTTTCTTGCATTTAGGTTTCTTTTTACCTAAGTAGTTTTTTTTTATTATAATTTTTACAAAATATTTGTAGTAAAAGCATAAGAATAAATTTATATTCTCAACCAAATAAGTTTTTCATCCTTTTTTTTTTTTTTTCACCCCTAATCGAACACACATACAAATATACAATCAACTTAAATCTTTTTCATTCCTCCACAATTTGTCATCCCCTACTTTTCCAACAACTACCACACAAAGCCGTAGGAGTACAATAGATGGTACATATATACATGTTGTAGTGCGGTGTTTATTGGTAATGGTTTTGGTATTGGCGTAACAAAACTGTCAAAACAAAACATGGGGCAGTGACACGCATAACATAAAGAGACGGAAGAGATATTATAGGAGTACATATATACAAGCTCTAGTACAGCATTACTTGCTACGATCGAGTATATGGTATTTTGGTTGTATTTACTTGTACAAAGCACGGTGCAGTGATTAGAGAAGGTCAATCAATGGTGCAGAGATCGCGGCAGCCGAGAAATCCGGCACAGGCCGAAGTCTGTGAATGGTACTAAGTTAGAGAGAGAGAGAGAGAGAGAGAGAGAGAGAGAAATATGGAATCTTTGGTGCAGAGAAGGTGTTGGCCACAGCCACCGAAACAGCAGGCAAATCCAATTATTGCTTCCCACGCTGCCCAACATCCATCATGTTGTCGGACCTATTCAATGCAAAAATTCCCTACTCACCTTGCCTTCCCTCTTATTTTAACCCGACTCCACCCAGTTACATTTGCTCTAGCTGCATCTAAAAATATCTAAAAATAATAAAAACAAAAATTTTGGAAACTTTTTCCTAATGATAAATTAACTTTACTTATATTGATTAACAAGATCTAATCTTTGATCTCTCATCATCATCTTAGAATAGAATGTCAATTAAACTTCCGTTCATTAACAAAAGAAAATGATAATTTAAAAAGTAATCAATTTAATTTTTTAAATGTAATAAAAGTTAAAAACTTTTTTTTATTGGATCGTGATTTTAACACCCGGGTGGGGCTTTTTAAACTCAATTTAAAATTAGGTTTGCTTTATGTCAATCTTCTCACGCTTTAATTGAGTAAAGAACCTTCCATTGCCGAGGCAAAAAAATGCATTTTTAAATACTTCTTTTTAATGTGCCGTTTTAAATAATAATTAAGATTAGGGTTCCGTGTTATATATTTTGTCAATTTTGTTTCATTTTATTTAGTAAAAATGCCAATGCAACAATTTTTATTACAATTTATCTATATAATCAGTTATGAATAGTGGAATAAAAATAATAGGATTAAAATTTCATTAATCATGGTCTTATATCATATGAGCAAGATGGAGCAAAGTTATATTAAAAATTACGATCTCATCGACAAAGAAGGGACGTGATCTCATGGTGCATAGATATCTTTAAGCAACAAAATGATGGTGCTCAACTGCTCATCTTATTGCAAGGTAGTTGTAGATGGGATGGGATGAGTGAGAGTGTGACAGATTATGGTTTCTTCTAGACACTCTTTTTTTGGGATGTGGTTGATTGTTGAATTCTAAGTCTTAAGAAACTGGTTCCGATGGAACTATAATGTTCATCGCTTAGCACACCCTCCATGTTAGTTGCACAACCTCAATGTACTTGCTCAGCTCTGGCAGCAGACAGCAGTAGCAACCCTTTGCTTCCGCCGTGTGGTTTTGGACTATAAGGTACCAAGCTAGGTCAGGCTTGGGCCCAGTTGATCATTCAGTTCTGGCCCTTATCTACAACAATCTTCCCCTCCAACCTGAATACTAAGTAGAAATATCACTGGTTTTTTTCACTTTTCTGTTTGCTGATATGGAATTCATTTGCTGGCCAAATTGATGTTTAGTTGGTTTCCTTATCAAACAATAAGGTCGAGTTGATTTTCTTAATCACGGTCTATTCATCACAAGAAACTCACTGTCACGAGCATGACTATCTTGACTAATCTCTTGGAGCTAAATGGATTTGGATTAGACATCAAGCTTATCCAATGTCATATTTTACAATTCTAATCTAATTTATTTATTTTTGTAGCAATCAATAATTTGGTCAGGGCTCCTATACCCTGAAGACCTTGGCTGCTAAGAAATTAATTGAATGTTTTGCTTGGGGAGGGGATAACTAGAGAATATTTGACCACTGACTACTGGGGCTGTAAAACTAGCTACTAATTGTCTACTCTAGGAAGGGTAGACCAACTGTTAGAGACCCTAGTTGAACTGAACCAAGTCACTAACCACAAACTCCCAGATAACATTTTTTTTCTTCCTTTCTTTTGGATTAGAATCCGGTGCACCGGGTTCAATTCACCCTATCATGTCTCACAAAACAATTTTACTTTTTAC
>NW_027071118.1:0-3489 GCF_002906115.3 Quercus suber | reverse complement strand
GGCAAATACCATTTAAATGTTTTGAAGGTTGGGTTCCATGCATTCTGTCTGTATATGATACACCGATAAGAAAATCAAAAGTAAGATGAGGTTCTATGCAAGCAGCCTCTTCATGGACCCCTCAAGAGGCCACAGACAAACACAAAGGGAATTTGAAGTTTGAAAGAAAGGAAGGAATGTTCCTATTCCTTATCATGGATATGCTCACACACCACACAGATTAAAAGAGGAAAAGGGGTTCAACTTTATGACAAAAAGGTAAAACATACAATAATGAGAAAAATCTTGGACAAGAAATTAATATAGCAAGAACATTCCAGGAAACTGACCCCACGCATAACACCAAGAGCAGGTGGAACCGTACGTGGAGCATCTTTATTTAGAGAGATAAGACATGCCGTCAAGTTTTTAAAGATTATTTTAGCAATCTATTTGATAGAAAGGAAAAAATGCACTTTAGAATTTTTTGGTTGTCATCAACTATATGTGAATCTTGAAACAACTTTTTTTTTTCCCCTTTTTCAAGGGAAATTATTTATCAAAATTCTTTTATATATTAAAGAGGGTTTAGTTAACTTATTAAATATCTATTTTAGAAAAAAAAATTGAAAAAACTGTCAAAAAAATCAATCACTTTTTTATAATTTATAAAAAATTTTCCTAAAATAATATATTAATAGATGCTCTTAATGAAATCCTATAAAAAAAAATGTGAGGAATTCAATATGTGATCATAATAGATGCAGCATTCATGCCACAATTACTTTTTCAAGTGAGCTGAGTCATAACCTAACATCAAGTTGTTGCCTTTAAATATTTAAACTTAAAACTTACTCCATACCAAGCTCCTATCCATTAGTGATTTGTTCACAACTAGTTTCTAAAAAATCTAAGTTGACCCATCAATGATAAATAAGCCAATAGAAAAGAAAAACCAGAAATATGGGTGGCTAAAAGTTCAATCTCCAATTAAAATGCAATGGACTTTTCCATCACCAACACACTATGGCATGGGAGGTGGTACAAATTAAATGGATTTTATATGTTCATATCTCTCCTGTTGATTATTTCTGTTGTCCTGTATGGCCTTTTGCTAGAGTAGTGAACAGATATAGACACAAGTGGATTTGGCAGTTAAAACTTCAGCATATTGATTAATATTAAAACAATTAATAATAACATATTGGTAATGTTATAGAAGTTAATCTTGTTTTGTTGGAGGATGCTTTTTTATTGGTGCACTTGGGATTTTTACATGACTTTCTTCACCAAAGTTATGAAGGCTGCCTTCGTGATGTCATGACACCATATTTCGACAGCAACCAGATAGTAACATCAAGCTCAGTTAGCTATGCATGCATCCAACCTGTATAAGGGGGAACAATCGAATCTCTTGACCAATATTTGCTGCACTAATGACATAGCATATGCCAACATGTTAGGACCAACCTAAGGAGGCAATAGCAATGGACTTTGTTACAGGAGGGAGAAAAATTATAGGCTAAATTGCTCATCAGCCAATTCAGAAGATGTTAGGACCAACAAATCATGTGTGATATGATAAATTACTTTTTATCCCAAAAACTTAAACAATTCGAAAATTGTAAATTTAATTATAATTTTTTTTTATATAAATAAAGGTATCCAGATTTTTTTAAGTATTTAACTATTCCCTTGGGTATGTGCAGTCCCTCAATCCCACACACATCGGGTTATTACAAGGAAGAATTCATTGAGAGTGACTCCAAGGTGCTGGCAAGAGTTCGAATCCAGGATTTCATGAATATCTCATGAAGAATTTAATCATTATTCTAACACCCCCACACATGTGTACCCAAATTTTCCCTTAAGAAGTAGATCACTTGCTTTGATACCATGATAAAGTACCATTATCACAAAAGATTAAGCTTTATCTATTAGGCCATTGTGAGTTTAATAATTTAACCATTATTCTTACATGCTCCGCGTAGAGCCTCAATACTTTTTTAGACTTTGTGCATAAAAAAGAGCTCCGCAAAGCACCAAAAAAGTATCATTGAGAATCCTCTAATAATTTTAGGCTTTGTGCATAAAAAAGAGTTCTGCAAAGCACCAAAAAAGTATCATTGAGAATCCTCTATGTAGCCTTCTCTGTGTAGGAGTTAACCATGTCTACGATCTTTCCCGGAGAGGACAGAACACAGACTGTTTCAATAAAAGGTGTGAACATGTCTTAGAAGTTACTCTAGTTAAATAGACTTAGGATCGAGGGATCTGTGTTTGAAAGACAACAATCCTGAATGGATTCATATTCTTTTGTCCAAAATGGAATCCAAAAGTTGATAGCCCATTCTAGTAAAAAACAATTCTGACAAACTACTAAAGTTTCTAGCACTAAATAATTGCCTCATGTGGTCCATGACATTTCCTTAGAAAATCATTCTAAAGCATACATCAAATTGAAAATTTTTCATTGTGCAGATCCAAGAAGAAATAACATAAGCCATATTTCTATATTGATATCTCAAATCATCAATACCCAAACCAATTAATATATTCCATGGAACTTCTATCTCAAACTTTATGCAGTGTGGCCAGACCAATCACCCATTATATCAACAGGAATGATATATGAAGAAAAAACGGAAAACAAGCATGACCACTATCAGTAGCAACCAAAATATTTTGTACAAAAAAGTGAAAGTAGGAACCATGAAAGAATAATGTGGCTCTCCTTTACCCAACCATGATTACCCTAAAACCAATGGTATAGCCTAGAATGGCAAAATATTATGATATAGCATTAATGCTCAAAACTCAAAAGGCCTTCTGAGGGAACCCATGAATCCTCTTCCACGAATCCTCTCTCTGCATCTTCAACTGCTTGTAGAAGTTCCCAATAAAAGTCTCGGCTTTAGTAAACAGCTCTTGCCCACTGACCTCCTCCTCCCCATCTTTTTCTTCTCCTTTTACTTCTTCTTCAGCATAAGCTTCCTCAGCCACATCTTCAGCTTCACTCTCTCCACCTCCTATGAAGAAAAGGCTTGGCATGGAGGGACACTTTGTAACCTTATCAATTTTCACACAGCCTACAAATTTCTCAGAGGCAGATTTCTCGACAACCTTAGCCTTCTTTTCAGTACTTGCAGGCGCAACTACTTTGTCAATATTAATGGTCCTAACAACACCATTATCAGGAGATACTTCTGAGGATGCCAAAGGTTTTGGTGCAGCCAAAACAGTCTGCTTTCTGTCCTCAGAAGGCTTGGAGAAGGATGAAAGAAGGCCTGCCTCGGCCCCGAGGGCGATAATGAGTATGTTAATTATAAAGTAGAGGTAAGTAGGCCTTAGTGAAGAGGACAAGAGAGGTGTGATAATGAGAAGAACAGCTAGAAGGAAGAGCATTACAACTTGAGATCTCTTGAATTTGTTCATGGTTTTTGTTCTCAAGTGAGTGAAAAAGGTGAAATGGGGTGATGAGGTAATTGATGAATGAGTGAAAATACTTTA
>NW_027071117.1:0-3500 GCF_002906115.3 Quercus suber | reverse complement strand
TACATAAAGTGTTATATATTTTTTTATGAATTTTCATATTTTGAAATTATCACATGATCATTCATTATCAATCGTTATTATTTATTGTCAATGTGGGTAAATATGACCATTTTATTTTATTAAGATTGTATAATAATTTTATTTTTATGCAATTGTCACTATCTATTTGTCATTGTTTTTATAAAAATATTTTAAACTAAATGACAAAACTCATCCCACTTACACTGTATGAATTATTGACTAACACAACCATATGCATCCATACATTAATAATACACTAAGTGTTTACTTAACTAATCAAATGCTGGAATCTCTCTCATGAATCTCATCTCATCTCTCTTCTCTATTTGACTATCTTAATATATATGATTTTAAGAGTAAAGATTGAGTGTTTGTTAGTTGTGTATGTGTCTGATATGTGCATTATTATTATTATTTTGTTATAAAGTAATTTGTGTGAATATGTGCATGTATATTGTAAATATAATATAACTTAATATAATTTAATAATCGGGAAATACAAAAGATTTGATACATGTATGTGTATTGTTATCATGTTATAAAGTTAATATCATATGTGATCAAGGTGTGCAAGATTTAAGTTATGGTGTGCAAAAATATTTTTAATGATAGATTAAATAGGTAAAAAAAAAAAATTATATATAATTTTTTTTTTAAAAATAAAAAGTGCTGAAATACATCTAGCACCGCCCATGCATTAGAGTCTGAGAAGCACCGTCGGCCCTATTAAATTTTAAAGTCACTTTGAAATGTTAACAAGTAAATAGATTTTTAGTTGTAGACATCCGCGGTGACTTTGACTTGTACACACTTTGATCTTAGGCACTTCAATAATAGTTACACTTACGTACTCATTAATTATTACATTTTCATGTAATTTATAAATTTAAAACCTAGTAACATTTCTACTAACAAAACAGGGTAGCATGAATCATTTTTTAAGCATTAAGGGATCAAAATGGGGTGAAAAATGTAACTTTGAAATTTTCACTCATTTGTATTAGATTTTGATCAAGACTATTCTTAAGATTTTTTTTTTTTTAATTTTTTTTATATATTGGGTAATTACTTATATATTTTCTGAGTAATACAAGTTATTGGCATTTATTTGTATTTACAGACTTTGCATTTTCTAAAATAATTAAAAAAATCATTTTACGGTGAATTGGGTTGTGATATGGTAAAATATTTTCATTTTACGATGCATCAAATACTATAAAAGTTCTTTCAAAGCATTTTCATGAATGTAAGTAAATTAACATTGAAAATGTAACATTTTATTTACCTGCAAAGATGAAAACATTTTGTTATATAAAATGCTTAATAACGAAAATAGAGCATAAAATTTAAAAATATTGCATTCATAGAATACGTACACTTTCAAACAATGTGGTGAAATATCTCTCCCCTGTAGGAGCTTGTCTCTCTCTCGGTAAGGGAGTTGTTGTCTCTCTCAAGTAGGAGTGTCTTTCTCCCATAGTTGGTGTAACTGTGGGCTTTTGCTTTGACTGTTCAGGAGTTTTTGTCTGCATATGGTCAAGTTGTAATCTCTAGTGATGGAACAAGCCATTTTGGATGGGCTGCAGAACTTACAGCTTACCAAAGAAGAGGAAGAGGGTATTCAAATAATAGCTTCTAGTAGAGCTAAGTGGTTGGAAGAGTGTCATCTCAGCTTGTTTGGAAAAGTTCTCTCTGATCGTCAGCAAAAACCAACGTGCCTTAAAGAGCACTCTACGATCAGTGTGGAAGATGGGATCAAATCTGAGGATCGTGGAAGTTGGGAATGATATCCTCCAATTCAAGTTCAACTCTAGATACCAGATGGAATAGGTGGAGAAGAATGGCCCCTGGAATTTTAATAATAAATCTTCTATTGTTATGCCGACGGAGAAAAGGATTAACAGGCCACAAATATTGTCTTCTCTCACTCACCATTTTGGGTTCAAGTTTGGGGTGTCCTATTTGAGCTTATGATAGAAGACACGGGTTGAGATATTTGGGAATAGGATAGGCAAGTTTCTTGAAGCAGATAAGAGATCTTGGCAATCAAATTAGGCGAAGTATATGAGGGTTAGGGTGGAACTTGTTGGGTAAGTGCCTCCGGATAGCACTGCCTCCTCAATATTGATTGTGAAAATATTATGACTCTAGAAAAGATCTTTATATATATATATATATATATATTTGGTCGATAACTAAATATATTTAAGTTTTTTTTATTAAATTTTGTTTAATTTAAATTTTTAAATTTCCCTCTAAAAAAAATTATGGAGCCATGGCATCTCCAACACAATTTTCTAATGGTTTCTTGAGGTCTGCTGCCAAGCGCATTGGTGTATGGATGGTGGGTTTTTTCAGGGGAGATTGTTGAAAGGTGTATGTAAAAAAGATAAATAAATTATGTATTGATGTGACTTGTTTTTTACCTTTATAATTTTTAAGTATCACATGTTCTCCGTTGAGATAAAAGTGGAAAAGAATAAAAAAAGTTAAAAAAAAAAAATTCGTGGTGGTCCTAGTCTTACTTTCTACGCTCTCAAATACTTATACTTGTAAAGTGATAATCACAACACAAATAATAAAATCATTTTTAAAAGAAGGGGTATTTACTCAACTGATACAAACCAGTAGGGAGTAAGGAGTGTATTTACTGTCAAGTTAGATTCTTTTGATTAGCATGATTGATGGACAATGACTATTTTATAATGAAAGATGCTACGTTTATAACAATTTTACAATATTTTTATAATAAATTACAGGTGGTTAGTTGTTATTGGTTCAAATTTAAAACTAACACTGAGATTACTTTTTTACCCCAACAATAACAACCAATAACAACTTCCTACTTAAAATTTATTAGAAAAATATTATAAACATATTATTTTTCTTTAATTTATTTATTTTAATTATAGAGATAATAAAGCAGTTAAAACTGAATCTAAAACATTCTGTTTTGTTTAAATGATGTCATTAATTTGCGCTTGAGTTTGACATTGTTGCCCAACAGAAAAAGAAGTCAAAATGACTATAAATGCATGCAAAAATGAACAAGCGGGTGGGACACCACACATCAGACCATTGTGTCCAGCTGTAAAAGATTTTAGGACGAAATGGGTAATTACCCATAATAAGCCAACTATATAGTTAGTTGGCCCGGTTTACAAACAATATAAATTAGTAACACCTCGAGTCTTAGAGACTCGAATTTTGTGCTTAGACCTCGACTTTTTGAGGCTCGGTTTCTGCTGTTTGACGTGGCGTGACTCCACGTGGCATCCACATAAAACTCGAGTTTCTAAAACTCGAGTTCCACGTAGACGCCACCTGGCGTTGACGTGGCGCCACCTGGACCTTGACTCTCTGAAAGTCGAGTTTTAATAGGATATTTTCAAATTAAACGCCTCTCACAGTCACTCTCCACTCTCCACTCTCACTGAACCTCTCTCGTCTTCTCTCACTCACCCTCTCTCAGTCGCGCA
>NW_027071116.1:0-3513 GCF_002906115.3 Quercus suber | reverse complement strand
CTTCCTTTGTGGCTTGAAAATAGAACAGGAGTGGACAAGAAATAGTTATAAGTATCAGTTTTGATCCTCTTTACAATGGAGTAGATGAATGATTTTTAATACGCTCCAGCCTACTGGTATGAAGTCTTAATTGTAAAATTTGGTTGCAATTCATGGTCTTTTTTTGTATCAGTATTTGCATTACAGCCCCTGATATTCTATTCTGAGGAGAAAACCTTTGAAAATTATCATAAGTCTTCCAGTACATAATTCTAAACTTTATGGTCGGAATTTTTAGTATTGGCATGGGTGGCTTGCATTGCTTCTCTTGGTTATATTATGTATTTACTGTTTTTGTTTTTTTTTTATAAGATGTATTTACTGTTTCTATTGCTTAGTATTAAGCTGAAATCAATGGTTGAATTGTTATGAATAAAAGAGATTATTGTTTCTCCTGTCTCTTGCTTTTTTGAAGCTGACATATGCATCAAAAGGGATTGTTGAGAAGTTTGACAGCAAGCTTTTTAATCCAAAACAAAAACTCTTTGTCCAGACCAAGTTATTATAAAACAAGTGCAAATTTGGAACTTAATGCACAAGCATTAAATAATTAATTAAGAAACGAATTGGGTGAGAATGGGCTGAATCTATCTCGTCATTGACCTAAAGGGTCTGCAAAAGTGCTAAACATGCAAAGAATCTGTAGATAAGAGCATATCAAACTAGGGCTCAAAAATAAAGTATGATGTATCATAACCTTGTAAAATACCAGAACTGGTTCCATTGGATCGAATAATATATTATGTTAAGAGTACTAGAAATCTCAGATCCCCTGATCAGCTTCATTAATTCATGAAAAGCTTAAAGATGTCAGATGCTGATCCCTTAGTGTATTAGTCAGAACTATGTCGTTTTAGACTTTGGTTCTCTTCTTTATTCAAGACTCATTTCTAGAAACACTCTGCTTAGTGCTCAAGTCTGGTGTGGCTTCAGAGTTCTTCAAGCTCTAGTTCTTAGTTGATAATTCGAGAATTACAGATAGTTAGTTATAAAAGTTGTTATGAGTTTGTTAGAATAGAATCTTCTAGAAGGTTCTAGTCTTTATCTATTCAGATGTATATAAATAGAGTGCCTTGTAATATATGAGTTGAGCTTGCTTAATCAATTTTCTTCTTTTCAGAAATATCTCTCTCTCCTTTTTCTATTATAGTTTTCTGCCATTAATAACCACCTTCAAGCTCCAAAATCTCACTAGCACATTCTCCTTTAATGGTGCTTGCTTAGCAGTCCAGCGTCTATGTTCCCGCACACATCGTGTAATTGATTATTAGTTTTCTCTAATATTTCAATAAGTTTTACCAAAAATTTTGTAACTTAACTAATTGACATCTCAATTTTCAATAGAAACATTCAGAATTCAGATCTCCACCCCCAATTATCGATGTATAAAAAAGATATTTCGATAAATTTCATTGTAAACAATTGTAATCTTTACCAAAAATTTTGTAACTTAACTAATTGACATCTCAATTTTCAATAGAAACATTCAAAATTCAGATCTCCACCCCCAATTATCGATGTATAAAAAAGATATTTCGATAAATTTCATTGTAAACAATTGTAATCTTTAGTTATTTTATATATAGACAAAATAAAAATACACAAAGAGTAGTATGGTGATTTTGATCATACTATATAGGCGTAAATGCACTTTTAGTCCTTACATTTTGACGTTTTTCCATTTTAGTCCCTACATTTTATTTTTTCCACTTTTAGTCCCTAAACCAATTAACGCGTTCCATTTTAGTCCTTTCCGTCAGTCAACCGACGGAAATAGCTGAGGTAGCAGCCGGAGCAATTAAAATATTATAAAAATGCCACATCATCCATGACACATCAGCATATAAATTTAAGAAATTAATTTATTAATTTTAACTAAATAATAAAAATAAAAATAGAATTAAAAACTAAAATTCAAATCAATTAACATCTAAAAGGTTCTTGAACAAGAACACCAACCCAAAAATTTTAAAACCTAAAAAATTAACACAAGATCCAAACTCAAAAATTAACACCATTCTCAAACCGGCCACACATTTTTTCTTTTTTTCATCTCAAACTCAAACTCTATTCTCTCATCTCAAACTCAAACTACACGGCCACACACTATTCTCTCATCTCAACCAACCCAAACAAAAAAAAAATTCTCAACCCAGAAAAACACATCTCAAACCCAGCAAACCCACCTTAAGAAAACCCAGATCCGATGGCTGGAGCACCCGATTGGCCCGGAGCTTTGTGGTGTCACCGGGCTCGAACGATTTGACTTCGGCGATGAGGCCAGGAGCTCCGCCGCCTAGAGCTTCGAGGAGGTAGCTGCAACCAGTGAAGAAGGTGAGGTTGTCGCTGAGATTTCGGTGGCTTCGGCGAGCTTCTTCGTCGAAGAGGTATTGAGGGGCGGTGGGGAGTTGGTAGATGTTGCGAATTGGGATCGAGACTTGGATCCCTTGGTACGGGTCGTAGAATCAGGTCTGGGTATTATTCGGGTTGGGTTTCCATTGGAGAGAAGAGCTCGTCGGCGGGGAGCTTGGCCTCCAGATCTGGTTTTGCTTGAGTGGGTTTGCTGGGTTCAACTTGCTTGAGATGGGTTTTTCTGAGTTTGAGATTTTTTTTTGTTTGGATTGATTTGGTACTTTGGGGCTTTAGGATTTGATGATTTTTCTGGGTTTGAGAAAATGGTGCCTTTGAGATTTATGATTTTGTTTTTGAGCTAAAATTTTTTGGGTTTTTTGTGTGTTTGTTTCCTAAGAAAATTTTTGGGTTTTGCTAGTTTGTTGATTGGGGAATAACATGATATTCATGTGCTGGGAAAGAAGAAATGTTCTTATGAAAAAAAAATTTAGATTAATGTTCTTTGTGTTTTGAAATTTGATTTTGTGTTTGGTTCTGGTTTGAGCTCTTGTGTTCTTGTTCTTTTGTTGAATATTCTTGTGTGTTCTTGTTCTTTTGTTGAATGTTCTTGTGTTAGATCTAAATTGGGTTTAATTTTGAATTTGTGTTATTGGTTTGATTTTCTGACTTATTTTTATGTTTTAAATTTTGTTTTTATGTTTTTTAATTTTGTTAAAATTAATAAATTAATTTTTTAAATTTATATGCTGATGTGTCATAGGTGATGTGGCATTTTTATAATATTTTAATTGCTCCGACTGCCACCTCAGCTACTTCCGTCGGTTGACTGACGGAAAGGACTAAAATGGAACGCGTTAATTGGTTTAGGGACTAAAAGTGGAAAAAATAAAATGTATGGACTAAAATGAAAAAACGTCAAAATATAGGGACTAAAAGTGCATTTACGCCTACTATATATATGTGTTTACAAATTAAAAATTGAAAATTACATGATATAGTAGCTAAGATAGATAGGCATGTTTCATGCCTACTAAAAAAATGCATATATCCTTCAATTACGTTTTTTTTTTTTTTTTTTTTTTTTTTTTTTTTTTTTTTTTTTTTTTTTTTTTTTTTTTTTTT
>NW_027071115.1:0-3525 GCF_002906115.3 Quercus suber | reverse complement strand
CTCCTTTCAGGGAGGAATTGAAGGGGACAATGCCAAGTTGTATTGAACTCCTCACTCCAACTATCTTTAGAATGGAACTTCTTCAGGTAACATTCTTTTTGACTAGAACTGCTTCAGGTAACTTTCTTTAATTTGTATACACACAACTTGACCAAACAAATCCATTCAGCACACCAAAAAACAAAAACCATTGACGAAACAAATCCTGTTGTGATCAAGTTGCCTTGAATTTATCTGTTTGTTAGTTCTTCAGGTAACATTCTTTTTGACTAGAACTGCTTCAGGTAACTTTCTTTAATTTGTATACACACAACTTGACCAAACAAATTCATTTAGCAACAAAAAACCTTGACCAAACAAATCCTGTTGTGATCAAGTTGCCTTAAATTTATCTGTTTGTTGTAACTTACCACTACACCAAAGTTAATTTTGCTTTTATTGGCCTAACATTACACTTGGGCGATAGTCCATAGTAAACATCACAAATGCCTATATATATATATATATATATTAAACGAGAATGAATATTCTCAAACCTCAACTTTCAACTTTCAACTTTGCTCACATTGGTGAGGATGCTAATTCTAAAACGAGTCATGTTGTAGTGTCTTCCTTACTTTATGGTTTAAATGTATTTCAATCACAAAAGATTTTATATGAGAATACCATTGTTAGTATTAGTTGCACCTTTTTTTTCAAGGAAAACATAAGTACCAATTATACCATGACAACTTAGCTATTACCAAAAAAATCATGAAAAATAACTTATTAGAAAATAATTGTTATTCTTATACAAGTTGAACCTTTATCACATTATGACAATCTATCGTGCATGCAAACCATTAGCAGTATTATATATACAACATTTTAAGTTGTTTAGTAAAGTTTTAATTGATATTTTGGTTCTTTCAACAAAGATGTCTAAGTTCAAATTTCTCCTTTTTTATAATCAAATTTCCCATTCTTTAACTATAGAATTATAAAATAAAAAATTATTATTGAGTCTTATTGCCTGTCATTTACAATTAACTACCTCTGTAATTGTGATTTCAACAACAACAACAACAACAACAACAACAACAACAATAATAATAATAATAATAATATGTATCTAGACTTATTATGCAAACTGTATATATCATTTCCTCGAGTTCATATAAAAAAAAAATTGTATCATTCCTCTAACCCATTACCATTAGAGGATAGGACCAATAATGCAGTGCTAAAAACATCAAAAGTCAAAGTGTGTGTATATATATATAAAAGAAAAAAAAAAGAAAAAAGAAAAAGAAAAAAACTAGGGTCCGTTTGTTTCGGGTGAAAACGTTTTCAGGAAATGATTTTACGGAAAATGGTGTGTTTGGTTGTCACTGAAAATTTGGTCAAACTGAAAATAATTTCCGGTTGACCGAAAATAATGCCAAAAACGGGTGAAAACGTTTTCCGTTCTCATTTTACCTTCAATTTACTTCCGGAAAATGAGAGAGAGAGAGAGAGCGAGGAAGCAGAGAGACCCACGAAGACCCACGATCCACCGCCACTCGCCGTCGACCCACGACCCACCGCCACTCGACGTCGACCCACGACCCACCGATATTGAACTCCTCACTCCAACTATCTTTAGAATGGAACTTCTTCAGGTAACATTCTTTTTGACTAGAACTGCTTCAGGTAACTTTCTTTAATTTGTATACACACAACTTGACCAAACAAATCCATTCAGCACACCAAAAAACAAAAACCATTGACGAAACAAATCCTGTTGTGATCAAGTTGCCTTGAATTTATCTGTTTGTTAGTTCTTCAGGTAACATTCTTTTTGACTAGAACTGCTTCAGGTAACTTTCCTTAATTTGTATACACACAACTTGACCAAACAAATTCATTTAGCAACAAAAAACCTTGACCAAACAAATCCTGTTGTGATCAAGTTGCCTTGAATTTATCTGTTTGTTGTAACTTACCACTACACCAAAGTTAATTTTGCTTTTATTGGCCTAACATTACACTTGGGCGATAGTCCATAATAAACATCACAAATGCCTATATATATATATATATATATTAAACGAGAATGAATATTCTCAAACCTCACTTTCAACTTTCAACTTTCAACTTTGCTCATATTGGTGAGGATGCTAATTCTAAAACGAGTAATGTTGTAGTGTCTTCCTTACTTTATGGTTTAAATGTATTTCAATCACAAAAGATTTTATATGAGAATACCATTGTTAGTATTAGTTGCACCTTTTTTTTTTTTTAAGGAAAACATAAGTACCAATTATACCATGACACCTTAGCTATTACCAAAAAAATTGTGAAAAATAACTTATTAGAAATTAATTGTTATTCTTGTGCAAGTTGAACCATTATTGCATTATGACAATCTATCATGCACGCAAACCATTAGCAGTATTATATACACAATATTTTAAGTTGTCAAGTAAAGTTTTAATTGATATTTTGGTGCTTTCAACAAAGATGCCTATGTTCAAATTCCACCCCCCTCCACTTTTTTTTTTTTTTTTATAATCAAATTTCCCATTCTTTAACTATAGAATTATAAAATAAAAAATTATTATTGAGTCTTATTGCCTATCATTTACAATTAGCTACCTCTGTAATTGTGATTTCAATAATAACAACAACAATAATAATAATATTATTATTATGTATCTAGGCTTATAATGCAAACTGTATATATCATTTCCTCGAGTTCATAAAAAAAAAAAAAAATTGTATCATTCCTCCAACCCATTACCATTAGAGGATAAGACCAATAATGCAGGACTAAAAACATCAAAAGTCAAAGTATATATATATATATATATATAAAAGAAAAATGAAAAAGAAAAAGAAAAAACTAAACTACTACATAATAAAGAACAAGATAAGAAAGCGGGGATCAACGGCCTGAACACACTTGCTCCTCATATGGCTTACTGTGCGTCAACTCAGTCTCTCTTCAACCTCAAGCTCTCACACTCACACCGATCAAAGCCATCACAGGCTCTAATTTCTTACACTAATCTAAGAACACTTACACACCCATCTTCTTCAACAAAGATCACTCGTTTCAAGGCCAGTTTTTCCATATTTCCAAAACTCTCTGGTCGTAGACGCAAATTCAATGTGAGAACCCAAAATCCAATAACCCCATTTACTATCTTTTGCTTCTATGTTTTCTTGGGTGATAGTTTCTATGTTTTTGTGTGTAGGCTGGAGTTCAGAAAGAGTATGCTTCTGGGGAAGAGAACGAGTCGCTTGTTCCTGACGCAACGTCTGAGGAGAATTTTTCTTGGTCCTCTGTGATATTGCCGTGAGTTTCTAACACTTCTTCTTCACTTCTGTGTTTGCTTTATGCGTTTTTTGCTAAAGGGTATTCCTGTATTTTTTTTTTAAAATTTGGTGGGTATTGAAAATGTAAATTATTGGTTTAAATCTTGCATTGGATGTGATAGGGGTAGCATTTGTTTGTCATATTGTGTAGTGCAAGCTGGTTTTCAGGATGTAATTATGTGAACT
>NW_027071114.1:0-3583 GCF_002906115.3 Quercus suber | reverse complement strand
ATGGGGATGGCGATTGAGGGAAGATGCAGGGGAAACAGGAAGGAAGGAGTGCCTTTGCTGCGCTGGGAGGGGCAATGATGGTACGGCTATTGCCCTGGCTATGACTATGGCTCTGGCTGTAACAATGACTCTCGCTGGCGAGTCGAAGGTTGGGGGCTGGAGTATACCGTTTCTGGGGTTCTCCTCTCGAACACGCAATCGATATCTTCGTTACCCCAGCGGTCGGCTGTCGGTCGGTCGTTACATTGAAGGTCGCAGACTGTGCGTCTTCCCTTGGCTGCCCAGAGATTGGATTTCGAGGGAAGAAGATATTTCGCGAAGAATGGCTTGAGAGTGACTTGAGGCTCATTGAGGTGAGGATTGAGTTGACAGCCGGGAAAATGGGTCTACGGGGGAAAGCAGTACATCCTCTGCGCTGTAAGGGACAATGAGGCTGTGGCTGTGGCCACGGCTACATCGATGGCTATGGCTATGGCTCCGACCATGATTCTCGCCGATCAGCTGGACCGTTTGGCTTATAGCATGTGATCTGATAGAGGCACTTGCTGTAAACCAGGACTACTTGGTCAGAAGGCGAAAAGCTCGCAGTCACATGCTCACTTGGCACCACACGCCTTCACTTACACACACCGCGTAAAATACTTTCCCTGTGCTAGAGTATCTTACTGCCGCAACCCTAGCGAAGTCCTTGTCGCACAACATCAACCACGATCAATTCCGCATCATCAATCGGAACATCACGACATGTCGGCCACTATGAAGGGCGGTGATGCTGCATTGTACCACTTGGTGAACGAGCAACTTGACGAGATTGTCACCATTAACAGGGTGAATACAGACAGGGCCCTAACCGTAGGGCTGAATGCCCGGGAATGGCTGGGAGTGTTGCTCGTGTGCCACATGTTTCGTGTATTTGATGCGCATGGATGTTTTCGTTACTCATCCACTGCGGACCGTTGTGAGCGAGTCGTCCAGAAGCTTGTCGATGAACTCATTGGCAAGCAGATTTTCCTCCTAGAGTGTCGAGATGCGACCAGCGCGGCTCTCAAGGCGGCTTGGCAACATGCACAGCAGTTCTTAAGTGCCTTGCCCACTGATCACCCTGTTATTCAAATAATCCGTAAAATGAGTCGTGCAGCAGCGGCAGCCGCGCGACTGGTCCTCTCGTCTATCAAGTCGGAACCAAAGGAGAGCAAAGCAGCATCACCTGAGAACCAGAGAATGACTGAGCGGGCGAATATCCAGACGGTCTTGACCAAAAAAAGAAACATTTGTGAAGTTACAGCCTCTTCTAGCACGGCTACTGACAGCAGTCCTTCTCCGCAGCGCAAAAGAGTCACTAGAACGCATGCCGAAACGGTACGGGAGCCAGGACGAGGTCCAAGTCCTCCGAGGACAGTCCGCAACTCCTCAGCAGAGCCTCCTTTGCTATCCGCTCTCGTCGCCCCCGGAATCCAACCCAGCTCTCAGAGGACCGTCAGCGTGCTGTGCAAGGGCTATTCCAAGTACATACTGGTCGACCAAGTGCTCCGTAGCTCATCTGACCTTGCCAGCGCTAGCTTCGACTTGATGAAGGGAAAATTGACGCATTCTGCGCTCGGATTCCAGACGCAGCAGCACTGCCTACGTACCAGATCCGGGGACGTGTTGATCGAAGATGATGCAGATCTTTCAATCGCCTTGAGGGCTTGTCGTACCGAGAACCTGAGCTTGGAAGCATTTGATCCCATCCGCAACGGCGGCGGAGAGTTTTGAGACCAGAATGAAAGTATGACCATAGCTTTGTCTTTCGCTCTACTCATCATCAGCGGAATTGCTACTCTCAGGGAAGAAAGAAACGAAACCATGACTTCAACAGGAAAGGGGATTGTAAGGAATATGGGCAAATGGAGGAGCATAGGGGTGAATCGTCGAACGGCAATGTGAAGAAAGCGGAAAGATGTGCGGCGTTTTTGTTAAGAGGGACGGCTCTGGAATAGAATGGGACTGGATGATGCCCGTCTGAAGGCTCAACGCAGGAAGGGATGGATAAGTTTAGAATGGCGAGGGCAACCCAAATTCCAGGCTTCGGCAGGTGTGCAGCGGGACATGGTTTGTCCCACAGCCTGGGGTCCATTCAATCTTGAGTGGAGAGACGACAGTGCTTGTGGAAGTGAGCGGATCAAGGCTGGTCTCGTCTTGTCCCCAGCTCATTGAGGCACGTTACGTGTATTCTCGGATACGTCATGATAAAAATGTTTACCTGGTATCAATTCTCTCGTAGTCAACTGTACTTTCACAATCGACGGTACTCTTGTAGTCGATTGCATGCTCATAGTCAACTGTACTCGCGAATGCAACTGTATCTTGGTCTCATAGCGAACTCTTTTCGCGTGCTCAGCTGTACCGTCGTTGTCAACAGTACATACTCTCGTAGTCGACTGCACGTCTTATAATCATCTGCACTTTCAATTTTCACCTGCAATTGCCCAGTCAGCCATTCTCTCAAAATCAACTGCACTCTGATAAAACCGTCTACTCTCGTCTTCATCAAGGTAACTCTAGAAATCACCTGTGACTTCGGATCAGCATCGAAAGCGGCGATGAGATGGGACACGATTCCATAACATTGGACATCAAATTCTATCATAATCAACCGTCGTAGGTAAACACACTGATCCGAAAGCGAAAAGGCAAGCGGACGGGAGTAGGGGGCATGGGGATTCAAGGTACAGTAAGTGTAAGTGTAAGATACCTCTAGGAAAAGGGGAGGAAGGATTCCCGCTTGGCCCGCTGCAGCACCCATCTGAACGACCAACATCATCATCATCATCGTCACCATCCTCGTCGAAACCTCCCACTTCTTCGTTTCTCTCACACAAGTTCCCAACACTGACTGCTCAATTCCCCCGGTTCACGAAAGCGGGAGGTGTGGGAGATAAATATATAAAAGAAACAAGAAATGGTCACCAGCACCACTACTACCACGGCCGCCTCCGCGGCCGCCGTCATGGACGTCGACGCCCGCGACGCCGCGCCGCGACAGCGCAAGCGCCACACAAAATCGCGCGCCGGCTGCGGGAACTGCAAGTTGCGGCGGGTCAAGGTGCGCATGATGTTCGTTCTGCTCTCCCCTTCTCTCCTCCCTGCGCTTTCCTACGTTCACATTACCCTTGGGTAAATCATAAGCAAGCCTTGCCATACGCGACCCCGCCTGCCCCGGATGAAATGATCGTTACACATCGGGTTTCTTTGTGCTTTCTTGTGTGTTTTGCTTGCACGCGTGTGGCACACATGAGACATTATGAAGACGGAGGCCGAGATCTTATTCTGACGCCATTCCGCGCAGTGCGACGAGGGCAAACCGACGTGCTGGAAATGCGAGGCGTACGGCGTCGAGTGCGACTACAGCGGCGACGCGGGGCTGCAGCTCGCGGCGGGCGAGGCAGCGTTCACACTCGGGCCCGGCGAGCCTCCCACGGTCGGAGCGATCGCGCCCCCGACGCCACCCAGCGAGCGCATCTTGGGCATGCTGGGCCTGCCGCTACGCCTGCACGACAGCGCGGAGGAGTACCGGCTGACGGCGGAGGATCTGGAGCTGCTG
>NW_027071113.1:0-3593 GCF_002906115.3 Quercus suber | reverse complement strand
TATAAAAATGAGCAGTGTTGATTTATAAAAGATAAATTAATTTCAAGTATATTTTCATAAATTTTTATATAAGAAAAATATAAATAATATAACATAAAAAGACTGTAATAATGATAAATGCATGCCAAATAGCTTTCAAGGATAAAATAAATAAACAATAATGATAGAAGTTAATATATTAGTGTAGGGTCACGTTTTACAGCCCAAGCTTAAAAAGTATGGGATATTGGCCCAAAAGGTATGGGATATTAGCCCAATAAGCCCAGTACAATAAATTTGTACAGAATGAGTTAAAAAACTAGGCACTATATGAATTTAACAACGGCTAGTATAAATTTAAAAGATGATCAAGCAGAAATAAAATATATAGGGCCGAATGAATTTATTGTATGAGGAGGCAAATCTTGGTATAAATCAACAGAACTGATTGCAAATGCAACTTTGATTGCTACAGTATCCTTTTTCTAGTTTTCGATCCTCCTCTCATGGAGGGTCTCTCATATTATATAGTTCCCTCTGAACCATCTTGATCTTACACTTGTTGATCATCTGAACATTTACTTGAGTACTTATCCCATCAGACATCTACTTTGGCTCTCTGTGAGTCGTGGTAGTCAAGAATACATTAATTGTTCAAGGGTCTTCTTCACATAAATGCGGCCAAAAAAGTAACTGCAGTGCATTTAATGTAGTGGTAGCAACTTTTCATTAGATATTTTGGAGTTCCCATCAATCTTATATGTGTATGATGAACGTTCTTATCCCTGGAAGCTCCTGGAAGATCACCTGGATTATTGGAATACATATTTGAAGTGTATTCATCACATTTGAGGAAGATTTGCCTCCTCGGACCACGCTCCATTTGTTTCTTACTTATGAAACTTTAAAATTGGAACCCCTCACAATCATTTGCTCTTCCTCAGACACAACCATGTCTTCGGATTAGGTCCAAAACCCAATATATAATTTCAGGCCCTTATCTCTACAATTATTTATTTGAACAAAGTAATATGAAATTTTACTTATTTTATTTGGATAATCCGTTAATAGCTAGATCTAATATTTGAACTATATTTATATACAATAATTTCCCATCCTTCACGAACAAAAGTGTGCAAGTAAAAAAGAAGAAGTGTGCAAGTCAAGTTGTTATCAAACAAGTCATGTGAACCCCTAAACAGTGGCAGAATTTCAGCAAAAAGCCAGCTGAAAAGCTGGGGGCAAAAGCACGCTCGAACCATAGCAAAAAGCCAGCTGAGGCCTGCAAAACATGTCAGCATAAGTCCAGCTAAAATGCTGGGGGAAACGCACGCTCAATCAGCAAAAGCCCAATATAATAAACTTTCTTTTTAGTCTCAGTAAACTTTCGAATATAAATAGGAGGTATAGAATGGAGATTAAATTCAAACTTAATGAGCACTAGGACAAGTTTTTATACTAATATAATGTCAGCCAAGAGTTTTATAACTCAACCGATTGGTATTTTTGATGTTTTCAACTGAGACATCTACAATCCAGATCCTCACTCTCACCTGTTAAAAAAAAAAAAACAAAAAGTACAAAAGAATATCTAATCTATAGAGCTTAAGTTATTAGACAAGAGTAATCCCAAATCCCAATTAGCGCTTGTATATATATATATATATATATAGAGTACCCATGCATGATCAAACATACTCGGAGCTATAAAACATTACATTTCTTTATACTCCCTTTCACGTCCAAGTCTCAATGAAAGCTGTAGGGTCAGGATTTGTGGCCCAAACCCAAAACAATAAATTTGTAAAGAGTAGATGAAAGGGCTAGGTTATTTGTGAATTTAGCAACTATTAACTATAGTAACCGGGAATGAACCAACATAAAAACACACTTAAAAGCTAAACAAAATGATGTCCGAAGAGGAATATTATTGATTGAACAGTTAATACAGTTCTTAGAGTTAAAGTAAAATTTTTTTTCCTCTCTTATTATCTTTTTTTTCCATCCCCTTTCTTTAGAGACCTTTCCTGTTTATATAGCCTTCTTCTAAACCATCTTCATCGTCCACTTGTTCTTCATCTACGTATCCACTTGAGTATATGTCACATCAAGTACCTTCTTTAGGTCTCCTTGAGTGGTGGTAGCTGAGATTACATTGTTCAGGGGTCTTCGCCATATAAATGCGGCCAGGAAAGTTGCTGCAGTGCATTAAACACGATAGTAGCAGCTTTTTCTTTTAGATATTTCTCCGTTCTTATCATCTCCAGGCATGCCCGAATCTTATCCTTCTCATTGAAGTTGTTAGGAAGATCACTCAAACTTTCCAGATATTTGTTTGATCGAGACTTTTTGTATTTGAGGAGAATGAACTCTTCGGACCATTAGCGATCTCTTCGGACTATATTTTTCGTTCATTTCCAGGTATATCTCTTCCACACGGATTCCTTCTTAACCGCTTTTTTCTCTTTGGACGCACAGTAATCTTCGAGTAAGGCTTTAGGCCCAATACATAAGGTTGGGCTTTTACACCCCCCACCCCCTCCAAAAAACCAAAACTAAGAGAGATGACTCTAGCATGTAGAATTAAAAAAAGCAAACTAGTTCAACTTTGATGTTAAGCTAAACGGAATAATGTCAAAAGTAATGAATTTTAATCATGAATGTACAATGAATTTTAATCAACGATCTAACTTAATCGAAGGTACAACCTTATTACATTCTTGTCAACAAATGATAGCAATGGATGTCAATAATAAAATCATCCCTTTTTCTACCAAATTATTTAGAATTGGGTTTATGGAGTCAAATTGATTGAACTTCGATATTACAATAATTAAGCATGCCTTTCTTCTTTTTGGTAATTTGGATACAAATTGTACTTTTTTGTATTTCACTTTATGCTTCACCAATCATAATATGCAATGTATTTATTTTTATATTAAATAAATCAGTAAAAAATTTCTAGTTGGTAGAACAGAAAGTGGAACACCAGTGCGCGTGCGCGCGCACACACACACACATATATATAATTTGTATTCACTGGGTACACACATCCGGTCAGAAACTAGGCGTGCGTAATTGAGCTTGCACTGCTGTTTCTTTCCAACTTTGGTAGGAGTATGTGACATACGTTTAAACTCTAAAGGCCTAAAAATTAAAGGAGGGACAAATATTGAATTAGGACTGGGAAGCTGTCTATATAAACCGTATTATGCTGCCTGTCTCTTGACACAAAGGCCATTAGACAAAAAGCAACAATGAGGAATCTTGTAGAGAAATCTTGATTCATTTTCTTCTTCGTCTTTATTATATGCCAATCTGTTTTGGTAGACAAAAAATCATTGAGAAACCAAGAACCATGCAAGCGTCTTGAGCTTTATTACCATGACATTCTCTTTGATGGCACAAATTTCGCTAATGCAACATCCGCTAAAGCTACAAATGAGACTGCTCTTGGTGACTTTAAATTTGGCATGTTGATTGTCTTTGATGATCCTATTACAGCAGACAACAATCTTCTTTCTCCTCCAGTTGCAAGAGCTCAAGGATTCTATTTCTATGACAAGAAGAACGATTACAATGTATGGTTTGCCTTCACATTGGTCTTCAACTCG
>NW_027071112.1:0-3601 GCF_002906115.3 Quercus suber | reverse complement strand
TATTTTAAATGTCTTGGGTAATTTGCTTGTACCATGAGAACACTAGTCATTTGAATACTGCATGCCATTAGAAGTTAGACACGCTTTCCTCAGGTTTGGTGACAGTAAACAATCCTACATGATGTCCGGTTGGAGTACATTATTAATTTATTCCACTTCATGCCTAACTCTGTTTTCAGCAGGTGTTTTACTGCAATTGTTAACTCGGATCATTTTTTTTATTTGTTAGTTGAGTTAATTTGGTTCCCATTTTGTTCTAGATTGCTAAAAGATATACTCTCTCTCTCTCTCTCTCTCTCTGAGCTTGCTTTTGGCTCTTTAAACTTCTGAACCATCCATGCCTCTCTAATGAACACATTTTGACTATATAAATCCTGAAATAAGTAGGCCTCACTAGGAAGAATTAGTGGAGTGCTATGCACTCTCTGATGTAACCTTACTTTAATTCTTTAGCATATATATTTATTTGAATTTTCAAGTAGTAGAGGTTTTCTCTTCTAGACATTTACTTTTAGCTCAGACAGTCCATCCCTGATTGATTGGATGGACATATATTATGTCCTTCCTGGTGACTTTGACAGAGGCTGAGTTTAGTGTCTGGTAGAAAAATACATGCTTTATAAGGTTTGATATTGACAAAAATCTGCGAACATGCAGGAGTCAAGCCTTTGCGTCACAGCAGAGGAGGTTGAGCCTAATACAGCTCAACGAAATCCTTTTGACATGGGCCAGCTTAGCGATGAAATGGAGGAGTCGTATGAGACGTCTTCCACAGAGTCTTCCGAGATGTATTCTGTAGAGTCTTCTGAGATGTCTTCCGCAGTTGCTGTCTCTGATGGTCGCAGTGATTTAGGAGGGTTTTTAGAGCCTGATGAAGTTCTTACTTCTTCTATCAGCGCATCTTTTGTTACATTTAGTAAAAAAATACAATTATTTCATGAAACCATTTTGCGGCTTCGTTGTAGTCATTTGAAAGTGTGGTTTGGAATAAGTACAAACTTTCTTGATCATGCTGGCCGGCCTCGGTTGAACTTTGTGGTTAATGCCCCACAGAGTTTATGTAAGGTTCTAGATGCATGTGATGTTATTGCACGGAATTTGTCCTCGGATTCGGGTAGCAGCTCTGAATGGTGGCCTGTTGTTGTGATTAGGAAAGATGGCTTTGTCAACTACCCTACAGTGAGGCTGCAGTAAGTTTGCTCTTATTATTTTGCCCTCTCTCTCTCTCTCTCTCTATATATATATATTGTGATTGGTGAAAAAAAATGCCTCAATTTTAGCTGTATTAACGAAAGCTGAGATTGCAGCCCAAAAGATGTTTTTTCCTGCACATTGAACTCTACTATAGTAGGAATAGGATAGTCCTGATATGCTTTTCTCCATAAAAAATATTTCTTGATTAATACATCACAGCCTAAAAAATCTTGCATGCTCAGTCCTACATTCTTGTTAAGATATCGGATTTTAGTTAAATTTGTTTTAATTTCTCTTTCATGGATGAAAGTGAAACCATTATTAATACTTTACCCCTCATTTGAGTTTGAAGCATATTCATTTATATAGATGTTCTACTTAATTGGCTACTTTGAAACTGAGGCATGAAGATATTTTGGGATTTAACAGTTGCAACTTGCAACTGCTTGAATTATATAATTATAGTCATAAAATGTTGGAGATCTGTTTCTCCTGTTTGTCTAATATGCAAGAACATAAAGCATTAATGTAAATGTCGTAAAGTTCTCCATAATTGAAGTCACCTGATGAGATATGTAATTGTTTTGTAACAACAGCATTCCATATACCGAATCTGGAGATAATCCATACGAAACAGAGATGTGTCAAAAAGATTCAGGCAGCGAGCAAAAGCTTGTGTTCAGTAAATATGATCCAGCAGAGCTTGTTCCCTTGTTCACTGCCGGTACCTTTGTGGATGCATTCTTTTCTATAGATCCATATGACTATCAGCAGAATGCAGGCATTCGTTTGGTGGCAAAAAAATTGATTATCCATTCCAATTGATGAGAGAAGACAATCTCTAATTTGTTCAATGGGACCAGTTTGCTCTGTAAATTTGTAATGTTGGACCGAATAGACGAACATAAAGAAAGAGAATGTTTTTATGTTAGGATGAAAAGGACCATTAATACTGATGATTGATTGTAAGATATAGCTGCAAAATCCGTTCCAATTTTCATGTTATATGTGGCCAACAAATTAATATAAACAGATTTGCTTTTCGAAATTACAGGCAGCAACTATAAACTGATGCTGGGCAATGTGCTTCATGTGATTCTTATTAATGAATTATTACTGGTCACCATGTTACCTTACTAACGAAACTAATATCTTTGATGGCCCCAAAAACCAAAAACAAAAGATCTCTTTATACTCTTCTGTTTGGTTTAAAAGAAGTCTCTCAGTCTCTCACGCGCTCATGCTTTTGAATAAAACTACGTGCTTCACATATTTGTCGTTCATTATTATTTTCACATTATGTACCAAAAGAAAATTTCTGCTCACATTGAATCCTCTCGCTATTAAGGTGTTTGTGAGTAGTGAGAATTGAGATGAATAAAGTGTCCCAAAAGTTTCAAGAATATAATGCTAAGCAAATAGTCTTAAAAAAGAAAGCCAAAATACATGGTTAGTTCTTAAAGTTTACTCGTTGAGAGCTTTTAGTCCATAACATTTCAAATGGGCCATTTTAGTCTATAAAATTTTAAAAATAAGCGCTATTGGTCTTTCTATTTAGTTCCATCAATTTTCTTATGTACATGGCACAGAGACGATCAAGCATTTCAAAAAGATTATTTTTCTTATCATTTTTGTATAATTAATTTCATCTTTGGCAATGGATATGGCAAAATGTTTATCTGTTTTATGAACGTGAATATGGAAATTGATGTATTATTTTAATGCTCTTGTATCATTATGTGGAGACAAGTCAGTACGGGTAAATGGTCTGGGGCTTCATTCAAATTTCCTGTATAAATAATGATATTTATTCATTTATTTGAAGATATTGGGTGGCTTACTAAAATGGAAAATCTGATGTTAAACCTGCTCAAGGTTATGACTTTATTAAGTGTATCTCTTCATTTCTGCTTCAGGTAATCCTCAAAGTGCGAACTCAACTGGTTTCTGTCCTCATCTCAGTTAAAAGTTGCAAATTCCTCATAAAACTTCTTTGTTG
Organism: Quercus suber; assembly: GCF_002906115.3. Taxonomy (NCBI): domain Eukaryota; kingdom Viridiplantae; phylum Streptophyta; class Magnoliopsida; order Fagales; family Fagaceae; genus Quercus; species Quercus suber. Next base: position 408 of record NW_027071112.1, on the reverse strand, counting down.
GAAGAGCATTCCTAAGTGTTTAAATTAAGTTTCTTCCAAGATTCCTTTCACTGAGCCTTTCTCATACTCGCTTCCCTTTGCTTTGTACATCTTCTTTTACTTGACATCTTCTTCCATCCAGGTCAACATCTTTCACGGGAACTGCTTCCAAAACAAAGATTCCAAACAATGTTCAACCATGAAATGTGGTATGTATGAGAAGTTTAGTGCATGTGATTCTGTCTAATGGTACAAATATACTTATAAGTTTCAGTAAATAGTAAATGCAAAATGAAGAACAAACCCTTGAACATTTATGATTAATGACAAATTTATTTTGCTATATTATAAGTTCTAAGTGAACTAGCTGGATCAATTTTTCAAGAACATTCTAATATGCAATTCGATGTCAAACTTGTGATGCAAAGG
>NW_027071111.1:0-3645 GCF_002906115.3 Quercus suber | reverse complement strand
GAATTTCAAATGCAATTCTATCCATCCACGGCAAGAGCTAACAGTGCACCCTTTTCTTCAGACATAACATAAGCATTAAACCTTTGAACTATAAGCTTGATTAACTTTTTAGAAAGAATGATAATGCCATACCAATAGACTTGGATACTTTATAGAATAGTTTTGATCAATTGTAGCCTCCCAATAAAGGATAAGTATTTCGCACTCCAAGACTTTATCTTGTTCGTAATCGTTTCCAATAAATGTTGACAATCCCTTAGAGACAGCCTACCTGAGATTAGGGGCACCAACATACTTGTTAAGGAGTTTACCTTCCCTAAACTGCAAGATAAATAGTATCTCAGCCTTCACCTGATCTGACACAAATAAAAATAAATAAATAATTCTTGAACTCTTCGAAAGTTTGATTGATGGCTGCAATGGAGTCTCTTGAAGAGTCATCCACTTCCTCGTCCTCAGTCCTCACCCCTCCAATGTGGCAGTACCGGATTTCAAACCCTCCAACAACACAAAGCAAAAAATAAAAGTAAAAATCCTAAAAGGTTATAAACACAAAACTGAATATGCAAAAGGTGAGAATAGACACGGGAAATAATTCTTGGAAAAATATCAACTTTTGGGGAAAAAGGAAAAGGAAGGTCTTTGATAAGTCTTGTTGAAAATGAGATGAGAACTACCTGAGAGACAGCAGATTTGATGTGGGCATATAAAGATCTAATGAGAGCAGATCACATTAGAGAGAGATAATCTTGTCCTCTTATTTTTTATAAAGGAATTGTGGAGATTTAAAAAAATATGTATGGTAGGGTTTTAGGCCCCGGTTGTCACAATATTAACCAACTCTTAGTCAAGTAATTAATTAGATTAATTATGCTTTAGATCTGAATTGGATAACATCACACACACATAGATCACACAAAACATCAAAATGATGACCTAGGAAAACCGATGAAATAACTCATTTCACACTAAAAAACTCTGGGGGATTTAACCTAGTAATCCTCGATGCAACAAATCCATTAGAATATAATGGAAGTTTATATAGAAGATTTAACCCGAAATTTAATGCTACCTAATGTAGTACTTACTGACGTGACCATAAGTTGTTTAAAGATCCACAAACTCTTCTGTTCTGATTTGTTGCACATGAACTCACAATTCATGACTTCGAGATCCGGACTTAAAGATTTGTCTAGTAATAGTAGTCAACTAGTTGTAGCAACTTCACTTGATCATCGGATCCTTAAAATGCACATAGGCTCCAGTTGATGCTTCAAGAGGACTTGGAAAATTCCAAATTTGCATACAGAAACACTACCCTCTTGCTTGTGTAAAAACGTGCTCTAGGGTTTGTATTTATAGTAAACTTTGAATTGCAGAAAACCCTAAATCCAATGGTGAATAGGAATTGCTGAAAAACCAAAATTCCTTAAACTCAATAGGTTAAGATGTGCAGTGCAGTTGAACCGAATGAGATAAGTAGAATCTGACCTATCGAGCTACAGTTGAAATGCAACATTTCAGTTTTAGCAGTTTATTTTATGCATTTTTTAGTCTTCCACTATTTTGAACCTGATTTGTCTTAATCAAATATAATCTAATGTAAATTTATCTAGACAAACTAATTTTTAAATTGTTACATTTGTTCATGGTTGACAATCTAAAAATATAGACTTTCTGAAATATCTAGAGGATCTTAATCCTTGTTAAACTTATTGTAAAAGGCTAAAATGCAAAACCTATACTCTAAGTTTCTTCAAAATTTATTTCAGTCCTTAACTTTGATTTTGTTCATTTTAGTCCTCTAAGTTTCAGATTTATTCAATTAAGGTCTTTTTGTCAACTTTTGTTAAAATTTTTTGAAAAAAAAAAAAAGTTTGAAAAATATTTTTCTATTATTAATTGAATTTTTTTTTTGAAATATTGAATAAAAATTGAAAATTTTGAGAAATTAACCACAACATAAAACAAAATTTGATGAAAAAGCCTTAATTGAATAAAATTGAAAGTTAAAATATTGAAATGAACGAATGCAAAATTAGATGACTGAAATGACTTTGGCGAAACATAAAAGGGCATTTTAAATATAAGTATAAAAAGGGAAAGTGTAGTGAACACTCCACATATCTTAGTCGTTCATTGCTAGAAATTATTTCACCATTTATTATTGTTTTTTTTGAAGATGAGTCACCAAAGGGAAAAAAAAAAAAAAAAATAGACACTAGGCTATGGCAGAAGAGAAGGCTATGAAAAGGTCTTTTCAACTTTACTATGCAGCAGATTGCCTTAAATATTGCTATGAGCATCTATGTAAGATGGTTATGAAAAATGTTATACATATGTGAGTATAGCGTAGTTGTACCAATGATAAATTAGTCGAAGTAATGAATTCATCATAAAAACAAGAGGGGAAAATTGGTAGTTGGCCCTAATTTACAAACTATGCAAGAAAATGTCCATGTTTTGAAACAATTTAGCAAGATGCCCATGTTTTTTAAACTTGATTTTAACAAAATCGAGTTCTATGTAAAACTCAATATCTTTAAAATCGAGTTATGTGTATATTTTTAAGTATAACTCGACATTAGCAATATCGAGTTTCACTTAAATTTTCAAAAATATTTAAGTAGCAAAATATGCATAGAATATATTAGTAATATCAAGTTCTACTTGTAACTCGATTTTGTTAAAATCAAGTTTAAAAAACATGGGCATTTTGCTAAATAACTTTTAAACAGGAGCATTTAAATGCCCATTTTTCCCAAAACAAGAGTTATAAATTGCACGCACATATCCATTTCAATTGTTCATTATAAGTAATAAGCAATAAAAGAACAAAAACAATAAAATATTGTAGATTATTTTAAATAATAATAAGAGGATCTTAATCCATCCCATATTATTAACGTTTATTATAAACTATGTTAAAAAACTATTAAAATTTAAGTAAATTTTTGTAATGTTTTGGATATTGGATTGCATATAATATTTTTTTTAATGTTTGATTTCAAATTACAAAATTTAAAGAACTAATTAATGACGTATGATGTAATCTGTAGCTTGGTCTGCTTTTAGCAAGACCTTTTACAAGTTTATTTAGGATATTCTTAACATCTTGATCAAAGATCACAAAAGTTATTTTATTAGTTGCATCAAGAACTTTAATCCTATATTTGAAGTAATTTTCATTTGCATGTTAGTTGTAGTGAGAGGAATATTCTATTAAATAATTTAACATGTATTAATTTTGAATATTTAGAGAGTATGTGGTTAAGGAGATCCACTCTAACCTTGGATAAGGAGATTTGTTATAGTTTGGCATTTTGCACACCATAATGATCTTTATTATATATGGTTTGAATTTCCTTTCACAAAACACAAACAAAATATAATACTAGCCAAATGTTGAATATTGGCGATTGTAGCAATGCATTAGCAGATTGAAAAATGTAAAGTACTACTACATTGCTACAATAGCCAATAATAATACTACATTAGATTGGTATTATATTTCGTGTGTGCTTTGTGAAATGAATGTCAAACCACAATGAAGATCATTTTGGTGTGCAAAATGTCAAACTATAACAAATATCCCTATCCCAAGATTAGAGTCAATCCCCTTAACTACATACTCTAATTACAAAT
>NW_027071110.1:0-3650 GCF_002906115.3 Quercus suber | reverse complement strand
TTTATTTTATTTTTAATCTTAGCAGAAGGTTGGGTTTGTGGGTATTTTTCTTTGGCGTTAAGTCTTAGGGTTTTCGAGGTTTTAGGCAAGCGATGGTTAACTGAATTTTTTCAAATTTGAGGTTAATTTCAGCATGGGTTTTGTTGTAGATTAGTGTTAGGTATATCTCCTTTGAGTAATCTATACACTGTGTGGGTATGTTTTCTATGTTAGATTGGTAGATAATAGGGTGGGGTTAGCAACATGGAGAGATGGGAAGAAGAGACAAAGAAGTTGTCGTCGGTTCTTGTTGAAAGAAAGAGAGATTTCACTATCACTTTTGCTTTAATAACTTTATGTGTTTTGTCATAAAAAATACTTTATCCTCAAAATTGAAACATGGTCCTAAACAAAACTTTTGTGTTTTAAGTTCTTAAAATATTTGACACAGTAAAATGGTACTAAATACACATTTTTACTCTTACCAAACAAGCCCTAAAATGAAAGAAGCGGGTTTAAGTGTCTATTTAAGATTCGCTTATTTTGTAAAAATTAAAAACTTTTTATTGAAAGTAGTATAAATAAACGTAAAGGTTAACTAAAATAATATAGTGAGATCTATAAATGGTATCAAAAAAATACAGTAAGACTCATAAATAGTAACAAAAATAAGCTAAATACTAAAATAAGATAGCAAAAATAATTTTTGCTAAACCGACACTAATATACACAAATTTGAGTCCATAAAATTGTCTGATTGTCCGAAGGTAAAAGAGGAAAGCAGAACTATGGCAACGTAAACGTCGCAGTATTGGGCTTTAAGAAAAGCCATTTAAAAACACGCCATTACCTAAGCTAGACCAGCTGAAATTGGGCTGCCCTTAGTCAAAACCGAACCCAAATGGCACTTGTTTGAAATCTCTTTTGGTCTCAGCTCTACAACCTAGAGAAGGTGTTTCTCCATTCACTTAATATGGGCCTCTAGGAGTCCAATCACTCAAAATTCCCCCCTTTTCAAATCTCTTTTAGAAATTAAAGTTTCAAGTGGAACATATTTTCGCAAGCCATGTTGTGATATATTTGTGATTAATATATATAATAAAAGTAGTGTCAGTTGGAAATTTATGTGAAAGTCACATTACTTTAATCATAATTTGTTATTTTAACCACACTCAAAGAGTTAGTTTAGTTGTTCACAAGATCTCATGAGATCCATGAGGTTTTGAATTCAAAACTCTTAACCAACACCTTGGAACCGCCTTAAAGATTCCTCCATGTAGGTGTGTATAGGGTTGGAACATTACGCACACTAGGGGCTTGAAAAAAATAATTGATCTAATAGTTATAGAGACATAATTTTATTTTTGCAATTCTATTTTTTATTATAAAATGTCTTCTTATAACTGTTAAATATTTGATAAAGTTTGTCACTAAATATGTTTAAATTTATCTTTTTCAACCCGTTATGTGATGGTTAACAAGTCATTAACTCATTAAAAAAAATCATGTCACTAAAACTACACATGAAATATCTCTTTAGTTGCCACATAATAGGTTAGAGTAATATAGTTTCAAATATGTTTGGAGCTTAACTTATTCCTCCAAGTTTTGGGTCATTCATATTTTTGAAAATTTCATTAGTTCAATTAAAATATTTTTTACTTACTTTAGTATAAAATTAGATAATTTGTATAAAAAATGAAACTTTTTAAGAATTTCACTATGAAAATGGTAAAAATAAATTTTATTTATGAAAGATCACCATCAAACATAATTTTGATTGAAAATACTAAACTCTTTTATCTTTTTTGGGTGTGTGTGTATATATATAACATATCAAATAAAAAAGTGTGTATCTATGTGTTTGTAGGGGGTTGTCTTGATAAATATATTAGCGTTGTAACTTGGCACCCCAAACAAAAATACTTGGCTCCGCCCCTAATGCACACCTAAGAGATTAGTCCAATGCTCAAAGATAAAGCCTAAATTACAATTTACAGCTTTAAAGTTTTGGATAATTTTGATTTGTCCCCTAAATTTTCAAAATGTAGATTTGTACCCTTAATAATTACTACATATAATTTGGATATTAAGTTATTTCGTCAGTGTGTTGTTTGAGATGTCAATTAAGTGCCAACAAAAAATTATAATGATTGAATCTTTTAAGTTACTGTTTATTAATAAATTGAGTCAATATTCTAATAAATCCCTAAATTATAAATCATAAAAGAATATTGAATTTGACTTATTAGGAAAATATATAATCAAAAGATGCAATAATGAAATAAAAAAATTGGACGTATTTTTAAAATGTTAACACAAAGAAGAGTTATTTTAGAGAAAAATATTATGAAAAATTCAAAAAAATTGAAATGAAAATAATTTACATCATTTTGAATGTACATAATTTTTCCCAAATAAATCTATCAAAATTAAGAGATACATTTCAAAATTAAGAGATACATTTTAGAGCATTCATGTATAATGAAATATATTCTATTAGTTGATTTCTTTCCTTAATAAAGTATTTAATTTCTATACTTCAATTGTTAGATATAATGAGACTTAAAAGAGGATAATTCAAACCCTAGTTCTCCTTATAAAAGAGATTATGTAACGTACATCACTCTAGAGATTCCTCCATATAGGTGTGTATGAGACTGGAAGATTACACACACCTAAGAGAATAGTTCAATGCTCAAAGATAAAGCCTAAATTATAATTTACACCTTTAAAGTTTTGAATACTTTTTATTTGTCCCCTAAAGTTTCAAAAGTAGATCTATACCCCTAACAATTACATATCATTTGGATTTAAGTTATTTCGTCAATGTGTCATTTGAGGTGTCAATTAAGTGCTAACAAAAAATTATAATTATAATGATTGAATCTTTTAAGTTACAACATATAAATAAATTGAGTCAATATTCAAATGAATACCTAAATTATAAATCATAAAAGAAATTGACTTATTAGGAAAATATATAATCACAAGATGCAATAATGAAATGAAAAATTGGACATTTATTAAAAATGTCAACACAAATATAAGAAGAGTTATTTCATTTAGAGAATAATATTATGAAAATTGAAATGAAAATAATATACATCATTTTGAATGTACATAATTTTTCCCAAATAAATCTATCAAAATTAAGAGATACATCTCAAAATTAAGAGATATATTTTAGAACATTATGTATGATGAAATATATTCTATTAGTTGATTTCTTTCCTTAATAAAGTATTTAATTTCCATACTTCAAATTGTTAGACAAAATGAAACTTGAGAGAGGATAATTTAAACCCTAGTTCTTCTTATAAAAGAGATTATATAATGCACATTCCCTTGGATTGAATTTAGAAAAATAATTGATTTTAAGATTCATTATGAAAAAATTTGAATGTTTCCAAAAATACTGGATTACACATTATCCAACAAATTTGATTATGTTTGATTTGTAAGCTTAAAAAATCTAATTAATGGGTGTGCCCATGCTAAGGATAATCATCATTATCATTGTCTTTCCTGTTTTAATTCATAGGTTATTAGTAACTAAAATTTGTGGCATCATCATTATGAAAGTGCCACAAGGCCCCCACTAAACCTAGTCACTTAAATCTGGTCCAGTTCAACCTATTTGGTACACTAGCCTTAGTTTACTAGAGCCA
>NW_027071109.1:0-3651 GCF_002906115.3 Quercus suber | reverse complement strand
TTTTTTTTTTTTTTTTTGAGAAACAAACACACAGACAAAGGAAAAGGAAAGAAGTTCTAATGCAAAAGCACACCACAATTCCACTAAAAAAATTATTTTACCAATCACCGCACACCCTTGGTGCGATAGTTACTCTACAAGCATAAGTGCTTATGGGATGTAGGGGGTAAGGGTCGGGATTCAAGTATCCAAAAGGAAATTTCACACATATATACACTAAAATTAAGTTAGAGTAGAATTTTTATTTTATATTAAAAAAATGTTTTACCAAAAAACTGTAAAAATTTGTATCTAAAGATGTTAATGTAACTTTTGATACAAATCTTTGGTAAAAAACTGTAACTTTAGATAAAAATTTAAACTGATCCCCTTATGCCTCGTTTGAGAGGAGAGAATGGAATGGAATGAAATGGAAAGGAATGAAAAGAATCATTTTAGAATATTTTTTCATTCTCTTATTTGGGAGTTTTAATGAAGAAAATAGAAAGTTCATTATCTTATTTGAGAATTTAAATGGAAGGGAATGGAATGAGTAGGAGGGAACACTCATTCCTCTCTATTCCCTTAAAATCTCAAATTTTCATTCACTTCGAAATTGAGAGGAATGAGAGAAAATGAAATTAGATTTAATAATTTTTTTTACTAAAACTCCCAAAATATTCTTATATATTCAACTCTTTATTTTAAAATAGGGGTATAATAGTAATATTGTCATAGAATGATTCCATTCTATTCCCTCCATGCTACTCCCAAATAAGATTATTTACATTTCATTCATTTTCATTCCTTGCCATTCTTTTATTTTAAAAATCCAATCAAAGTTACTTGATTCCATTCCATTCTATTCTTTTCCCTTACTTAAATACATTTCATTCCATTTCATTATTTTCTATTCCCTTATAGATGACTAATGAATTATTTTTGTTTCATTTAATTATTCCTATACCAAAAATATCTTATTAATTCAAATTGTATTTAATGAAAATAAAAAAGATTGTATATTATTAATACCCTGTTACTTTCTTCTAATTACTCTTACACTATAATAACATATCCTAATATCCTTCTTTCTTGTGATTACTCTTACACTATAATAACATATCCTAGAAATATATAAGTACATCTTTTGATAAAAATATTTTAAATTTTAAATTTATAAAATTAGAGATAAAAATATTTTAAATTTTAATTTTATAAAATTAGAGATATCAAAAGGTGTTGTTTCTTTCTTCTAATTACTCTTATACCATAACAGTATATCCCATAAATATATAAGTACATTTTTTTTTAACAAAACATTCTTTATTTTTTTAATATTTCATTTTAAAAATTNCTTTGCTATAAGTTAGAAAAAAAAAAAAAAGTGTTGCAGTTTCAATGTAAAATGAAAAAATATATGTAATAAAAAATAAAAAAAATCACGCGAGTAAATCCACACAACTCTACAACACTACAAGGTATGAGTTTTCCAATTTTTCTTTTCTCTATTTTGGCCGTATCATAAACTGCTTATCATATACTAGTTATCTAATATATATATATATATATATATATTTTTTTTTTTTGATAAGATAGTTATCTAATATTTTAATTAATCATAAACTACGAGTCGGGGAAAAAATCATAAAAGGAAGAGTTAAAATATATATGATCTGAAACTAATCTAAAAATATGAAGCAAACCAGAAGGAACATCGATCGATCACAGAGAGAGAGAGAGAGAGAGAGAGAGAGATTAAAACCTGAAATGGAATCAACAAATTCTCCATTGACGAAGAGCTTGGTGAACTTAATTGTCGGGATCTTGACAGAAGTCTCCAAGTTGTCATTACCATGACTCCCCATGTCTCTCTTTTCTCTCTCGTTTGTGAAGGAGACCACCTTTCTTTTATTCGGTGTTCTTACTTCTTAGTGATAACTAATATGTAATGGACATTATATAGAGGCACGTAAGGGTTGTTTTCATATTTTATATATATAAATAAATACAAACTCACTGGTATTGCAGCTGAAGTCAACAAAGGGATATAATACGGGTGTCCAAAAATAATAAGACGGTAAAAAATATTTATATAGTTACCGGGTTGGAACTTGGAACTTGGAAGTATAACAGACAGAAAACGACTACTACAGATATTTATGATTTTTTTCTCTCTTGTTATTTTCTTGTTTTGCGTCATTGTTTGTATCATTGTATTGTATATTCATAATAAATCCGTTGATAACGGGCGAAATTTAAGTAATTAATATTTTAATTCCCCCTTTCTTTTATTTTTGGTGGTCCTAAGATTTATTTAGGATAAAAGGAAAAATTATTGAATACTCTGGGATATATAAATGCGTACTTCTCACTAAGGGTGTCCACAGGTCGGTCTGGGTTGGGTTTATGCCCAACCCGCGACCAACCCGATGACATCGGGTTTCCGACAAGTAGACTCGCCACCAACCGCAAAAACCCACAGGTCAAGTCGGATCGGACCCGGTTGGTCGGCGGTTGGGTCAGTCGAAGTTGAAAATATGCTGCCAGAGGTTCAAATCGGCGGCAACTACATGTTTTTTTAGTCGGATCTTCACTGGATTTGAGCAAAACCACTCAATCTGAGCAAAATAACATCATATCTTTGCCGAATTTGAGGAAAACCCACCTGATCTTAGCAAAAAATTATCAAATTTTCGTTGGATTTAAGAAAAACTCACCAGATCTGTGCCGCATTTGAGCGAAACCTAGTAAATCGTAGCTAGATATGAGCGAAAATGAGGAGATCTAAGCGAGAATAAGTATGTTTTCGCCAGATTGGAGGTAGATCTGGCCTTTAGTCGGTCGAATCAAGTGGCTCGGTTTTTGGAGAAGGAGATCCGCCATCCGACCCCTCAGCATCGGTTTTGAACCTTTGAGACTCGTCGCTGACCACCTCTCTCCTCGGGTCAAACGATTTTGGTTTGGGTAGCTCCGGATCGGACAAGTTTTGTGGGTCACGGGTGGGTGTGGACAGCCCTACTTCTTGCTCTCACATAAATTATGAGTCCTATTAAAAATTTAATTAGTGGGATTCACATTTACGTGAAAGGGGAGAGTACATATTTGTGATATTCCAGAAATACTCAATAATTACTCAAGATAAAATTTAGTTACAAAATTAATTGTAACCATAGGCTACAACCATACTTAATATCTTTTTATTGGAAATGAATTTTGATAAATTTATTATTAGGTAACTTCTGCTTTTTGTATTCTTCAAACTTTGTCCATTTATTTATAAGTTTTAATTCCAAAATAGCAACAGAATTATATCTTGCAAATCAAGTGGGATATATTGAAAATGACCCACAAAAAAAACAAGGTACCCACAGTTTTTTCTTTTTATAGGATAAGAGGAATGAATGCGTAGAGTTGAATGTTTAAGATAGCGCTATCAACGAAAGTGATGCTTTATGCATATGAAAAGTCAATAATTAGTTTAGTGAAGCTTTTATCCAGTCACATGAAAAATGCAACAATAACTTTAGAATAATGTTAGGGGTATTATAAATTTTATTACATAATTCTTTAAGATCTTCTCATTTCTTTTTGTGTGTGTGTTAAAAATACTTTTATTCTGAAAAAAATCACAAAAAAATAATTTAAATATTTATTTTTTATTTTATTGAAGTG
>NW_027071108.1:0-3656 GCF_002906115.3 Quercus suber | reverse complement strand
AAAGAGAAAACTTTGGATTAAGATCAGGTGCAATATTTAGGTATTGCTCCTAATACAATTGCTATAAGTGGCTGAGATTTAAAGTTGCAAAATGCAACTTTAAATCGCAACCATTAAATAAATAAATAAAAGTAAAAAAAGTAACAGTGAAAAAGTAGGATCAATAAAAAAATATTGTGAGAAAAAGGGGGGTTAGTTGCACGATGCAATTGCATCCGATCTCAATCCGAGAATCTTTATGGCTTTTCTTAATAGCACTCAAGTTTCATTGACTATTGCATCGGATTTCAATCCGAGAATCTTTATGGCTTTTCTTAATGGCAATCAAGTTTCATTGACTTCTTGTTGACTGCAATAAAAGCCTCACTATGAATTCAACAATTTCACTATGAGTTTCTTAATGACTTTTCCTAATACAATTGCTTTGAATGGCTGAGAAAAAGTGAAAAAGTAAGATTGGTAAAAAAATATTGTGAGAAAAAGTGGTGTTAGTTGCACGATGCAATTGCATCGAATCTCATATTCTCAATCTGAGAATCTTTATGGATTTTCGTAATGCCAATCAAGTTTCATTGACTTGTGGTTGACTACCATAAAAGCCTCACTATGAATTCAACAATTTCACTATGAGTTTCTTAGTGGCACTCAAGTTTCACTATGAGTTTCTTAATGGCTTTTCCTAATACAATTGCTATGGGTGGCTGAGATTTAAAGTTGCAAAATACAACTTTAAATCTCAACCATTAAATAAATAAATAAGAGTCATACTAACGAGTGCCTTAGGCTCCGATTAGGAGTTCATAAGGGAAGGAAAGGGAATAGAATGAAATGATCATAAAGGAATGGAAAAGAATAAAATATATTTAAGTAAGGGAAAAGAATGAAATGGAATGGAATTAAGTAATCTTGATTGGATGTTTTAAAATAAAAGAATGGAAAGGAATGAAAATGAATGGAATGTAAATAATCTTATTTGGGAGCAGCATGAAAGGAATGGAATGAAATAGAATCATTTTATGAAAATATTACTATTAGACCCTTATTTTAAAATAAAGAGTTGAATATATAGGGGTATTTTGGAAGTTTTAGTAAAAAAATCATTAAATCTAATTTCATTCTCTCCCATTCCTCCCAATTTCGAAGGGAATGAAAATTTAAGCTTTTAAGATAATAGAGAGGAATAAGTGTTCCCTCATACTCATTCCATTCCCTCCCATTTAAACTCCCAAACAAGGGAATGGAAAAATATTCTAAAATGATTCTTTTCATTCCTTTCTATTTCATTCCATTCCATTCCCTTATCTCAAGCGAGGCCTTAAGGCATTGGTTAATAATCCATTTTAAGAATGTTTTGACACCACTTTTATGGGAAATGAAAAAAGCTGTCAAAATATTAATTACTTTTTTTCTTTTCCTATAAAAACTTTTTTTAAATAAATTATTAATCAATGCCCTAAAGGCTCTCGTTAGCATTTCTTACTATATAAAAGTAAAAAAAGTAAAAGTAAAAAAGTAAGATTAGTAAAAAATATATATATATATTATGAGAAAAAGGGGTGTTATTTGCACGATGCAATTGCATCGGATCTTAATCTGAAAATCTTTATGGTTTTCCTTAATGGCACTCAAGTTTCATTGACTTTGGTTGACTACCATAAAAGCCTCGCTATGAATTCAACAATTTTACTACTGAATTCACTCATATTTTTTCATATCAATCCTGTGCTAAAGTCATTATCATTCTGTAATTCAGTAATTAACTTTAAAAAAAAAATTAAAAAATATTCCTTCAAATCACCAGGAATATCGAGGTGTCTTTTTATAAATGCAATCCCTTTTGTGGTTTTTCACCTATTGTATGGATTTGGTACATTTTGCTTTACATAGCATCAAAACTTTTCACACATGGAGGATCTAAAGTAGGGAAGATTAGATTCATTAAACAATCCAAAAAGACAAATTTATTGCATTTCAGTCAAAATCATGGAGCAATTTTTGAGGAAAGTATTTCCAAAAGCTGCCGAAAGGATAACTTTCTTTCTCATGGTTTCAAGGTGTCACGGTATGTGTGACAAATACAATCCTTTCCAAACTGTAATTAGAAGAAGTTTAGAACCTGGGAAAACGAAAATTTATTCAATTTTTTAAAAAGTAAACTATTCTAAGTTATGTTTGAGTGTTTGACCAACTGCTTAAACATTAAACAATTTGCAGGCTTAAACTGACACCTAATGAACATGATGACCTTTGTGTCTATCAAGGCACTTGGTCTTGCCATACCCCAGTGGTCCTGTCTACTAAAGCAATGCTAAGGGTACATACTTGTTCACAATTTTTGTTTCTCATAATTTGTATAGACCACAAGTTTTGATTATAGCAAGTTACTTTAACATGGATCAAACATTATTTTTATTATGTATTAATCATATTACATTTGTGATAATCAAAGTATACAAGATGATCTTTTAAATGAGAAAAACCAATGCTTAATTAAGGCATTGATCAAGTAATTTTGTGTGAGAGCATATGTTAAATATGGACATTTAAAAAAAGTAGACGAGCGGAATGAAAGTATAGACATATGCATAATAAATAGTAAAAAATAATTTTCGTAATTTATCTGTGCATGTAAGAATGTGAACATATGTACCATGAGGTTGCCTAACCCGGTGGCCGGAATCGTAGCGGTCGGCTAATGAGTAATTGCCACCTTCAAGATTGACCTGTGCACCCCCAAGATTCTTAATTCCCTCCATCATAACCCTTCACTTGAACCTTGGACTGCCATCTGATATAGCTCTAAGCAGTGCTTCTGTACTGTCCTTTCCTTCCTGTTGGATCTGCACCATATGATGTCACGTGATACACACGTGCCTGCTTCACCATACATCATAGCATATGATCATTTCTCAAAATCACTATCAATTAGCAAATTAGCCATGACTATGAAATATTACTTAACCAAGAATTAATATATTTGCTGTTATTATCAAATGTAAGTAAATATATATTTAGGATTCAAAGATTGATGAATAAACTATATGTGTGAAGCAAAAAGAACCAAAATTAGCTAAAAGGTTAAGAGAAACATAGAGTGTTTGTACCTGTGGTTGCTGAGTATAGCTAGGAGAAGGAGCTGTGATGGCTGGGTAAAGGAGTCCTTGAGGCTTGCATTTTGCGTATATGGTCGTGATAATGACTGCCAGAAAACTGACCCACTAGAGAATGGTCTCCATAAACATGATTTGCAATGAAACTAAGGGCTAACCCCATAACCATGGACCATATTAGATCTTTTCTGGCCATTTTTGCTTCTTCCATCTCTCTCGCCCTGCGTTGAAGTCTTAAAGACACGTTGTTGAGAAAAAAAAACTGTCCCACTTATGTGAGAGTGAGAGAGAGAGAAAGAAGGGAGAGCGGGGACATGGCTATAAGATTGATAAGGAAAGAGTGACTGGTGAGAACTTTATATATATATATTATTTTTTGCTGATATATGAGAACTTTATTTATATATTAGATCGTGTGTGGGTGGCATCCACATTCGGTTCTTTCTTTTTAAGTATGTTTGTTTGTACTTTTTCTAAATGAGAAGTGAAATGAGAATGGCCCTCAGCATTTTGATTCTTTCTTTTCCTGACAAAAAAAAAAAAGTG
>NW_027071107.1:0-3673 GCF_002906115.3 Quercus suber | reverse complement strand
GCTTCGGTTGGGTGCCCATTGTAAAGTTCATCAATGGCGCCATTGACTTCTTTGGTGATTGTGAGTGATCGATCATCAACATCTGCCGGTGGAGGTTGAGAAGGAGAGGCAGTTGCATTGCGTTTCTTGCTTCTCATTTTGGAGGGAAAAAGAGAATAGCGAGAATGATTTGAATGTAAATGGAAAATAAGGAATTAATAACTAATAAGAAATCAGAAAATGGGCCCTATGCACTCACATTAATTTGTCACCCCAATGTCAAGGAAAATAGATGTCTTTTGCTATCAATGAAAACTAATCGTCATTGATTCGATAGATTTATAACATTTTTTTTTCAAACATTTTAATGTTCTAATTGGATTGAGTTCTTATTGATCATTTGATCGAATGTTTTGGAATGCTTTTTAAAATTGATAAAAGTAATACGTAAGTTTTTCTATTTTTTTAAACATTAATTATCATAAAATTTTGGGTTTTTATTATTACTATTTTTATAATGGGGATGGAGTCTTTTTATAAAAGTGGTAGGATCATTTTGTAATGAGTCCTAAGGCCTAGTTCTTTAGCCGGCCTGTGTGTCTATCAAAATGATAAGAAGCAATGTATTATTAGGATTTAGGTGGAGTTTAGATGGCGTTTTCAATGCTTGCGTTGCGCGTTTGCGTCTATCAGTGGGTCCCGTGCACTGCTCACAGAATCCACAAATCTCTTTTTTCAGTAAAATTTTCTTTAAAAATAGATCTTATGGCACTATTCACATATTTAAAAATGATTTTGTTACAGTGTTTTCAATTTTCAACAATAAACGGTATCCAAATAGACCCTTAATAGGACACTCGACAAGGATATGAGCACTACATAATTAGCCCAAAAAACAAAATCCATCAAACAGAAGGGGAGATTCTTAATTTCTTTTTATGGGAAGATCTATCTTTTCATTAATTCAAAATTAAAAACAATGCAACACCCGAAATTTAAAGAGAAAAACTTGTGGTTGTTAAGTAGCGATCAATGCACTACAAAAAAATGGGGCTATCCCAGCGTTTTCAAAACCGCTGGGATAGCCCTAAAAAGCGCTGGGATAGGGTCAAAATTCCTATCCCGGCGTTTTTTTTCCCGGCGCTTCAAAGCGCTGGTTTTTGAAAGTCGGGATAGGGTCACGCGGACCTGTACCAGCGCTTTTTAAAAGCGCTGGGATAGGTCCCGGCGCTTTTAGACCCTGTCCCGGTGTTTTTACTTGTGTCGGGACAACCTTTATGAAAATGTGAAAATAACCTATACCAGCGCTTTTGAAAGCGCTTTNTTTTTTTTTTTTTTTTGATAAATAATTTGGGTACATTTCGGTTTGCATTGATCAATTTTGGTCAAGTTCGGGCTATTTCAGATCTTGGGTAATGTTTTAGAATTCTTTAAAATGTTTAAAGACCAGGGGCGACAGTACTCTTTGGTCAGGGGGTTCAAATGAACTTGAACCCCCTGACTTCAAAAGAAAAAATATATATATATATATATTTAATTTAATACATTAATTTTTTCTTAAAAATATTTTTGCACACCTTGATTTAAATTTTATGCATCCTTAATACAAGTATTTTTAACTCTAAAGTAATAGTAAGTGTTTGTGAATTGCAAGTATCATTATTTATTATAAATTTTTTATTATATGTATATGAGTGTGTCTAATATTGATTGTGTGCATTACCTTTTTTTTTTATAATGTCATTTGTGTGAATAATGATGTGTACGTGAATGTTTGTGTGTACAATATAAATATAATATAACTTTATATAATTTAGTAATTAGAAATTAGAGAGGATTTGTTATATATATGTGTGTGTATAGTTATCATGGTATAATAATTTTTTGTCATAAAGTTAGAAAAATTGAAGAAAAAAATTGTAAAGTTAGTGATCATTATTCAAGCATTTGATTGGTTAAGTAACACATGTAGTTAATTATTTTATGTATGAATGAGTGTGGTTATATGTGTCAATAATTAATATAGAGCCAATGAGTTAAGTTTAGCCATTTAGTTTAAAATATTTTTATAAAAACAACGACAAATATATAATATTAACTGCATAAAAATAAAAATTTAGACACAAACTTAACAAAATAAATCGGTCATAGCTACCCATATTGGCAGTAAATTCTCATAATGAACTATTGTGTAACAATTCAAAATTTGAAAACTTGTCGAAGGAAATTGTAAAAATTCATGTTTTTTTTTTTCTTGGTGTGTCTATAACTTGATATATTCAAGGTCTCTTTTTTATTAATTTTTTTTAATTTAAATTTCTTAATGAACCCCCTAAACAAAATTCCTGGAACTGCCACTATTAAAGACTCCATAACAATCTCATGTATGATTGCAAATTGCAAAAAGCAATATGATGCTTGAGTGTATCTAGATTCACATTCAACCTCAATTTTGTAGTGACATGAATTCTTTCAAAATATGTGGGTATCTACATTTCTATACTTGGAAAAAGTTGCATTTTATTTTTAAACCATTTACAAAGCCGAAAAAAAAAAAAAAAAAAATTGTTCATATCTCTTTTTAGAAATATGATTAAGAATTAGTTTATATGTGTGTGTGTGGGGTGTTTCTCTTTTTTAGAATTCCTATTTGGGATTAAGTTAGATCCTCAAAGAAAATAAATTATTTTTATTAACAAAGATGATGTTGAGATTGGCATGAAGAACAAGAGTTTAAAAAATTATTTATGTATTATGCGTGTCAATGAAGAATGTTAGAATTTAATTTTAGTGAATTTTCCATGATTTATAGTTATATATATATATATAATGAGAAGATTAAAAAAAAAAAGACGATATTGTGTTTATAAGAATGTCATTTTTTTTAGATTCTTAGTAGATTCCGAATTAAACCAAACATTGGAATATTTATATTCTCAAGAATTTAGATTACTAGGCATCATATTTTGAAGAATCTGGATGCAGATTTATGTAATTTCTGCCAAACCAAAGGTCCCTTTGATTTTTTCCTCTTTTTATTACTCTCATTTACTCTCTTTCGTGTTAATGAGAGTTTATATTTGTAGGTTAAAAATAAGAGAAAGTCTAAGAACACAATAAGCCTTGAATCTTGAACTTTCTTTTATCATCTCTTTTGCTCATTTTTCGAGGGAAATTGAGAGAATAGAGGGAAAAAAAGTGTTTTGAATTGAAGAATATTGTGGAGTAGTGAAAACAGCTACTTATGAGTTTGCCTTAGAAAAAAAAAAAAAGAAAAAAAAAAAGAAGGTGAATTTATGAAAATGCAAATGAAGAGATCCTAACTACTTACAAGTTATGAGTTTGCCTCTAGACAAAAAATAAAATTAAAAATTAAACTGTAAAAAAAAAAAAAAAAAAGGAATTAATCCAGATTCTTATGTGAGGGAGCTAATTGACCCAAATTCACAATGTTGGAGAGCGGATTTAATTGATCAAATTTTCATTCCTTTGAAGCTAGTCAGATTAAAAGCATCCCTTTGAGTTCAAATTGAAGGAAAAATAGCCTTTTATGAGAAGATCAATCTTCTCATTGGAAAATTATATTTAAAAAAATAGTAGGAACTAATTGACATACAAAAATTTGCCGATGACCAAACATAGCTGTCAAAAGAGTATTTAAATTTAAAACTAACCGTGTTACATTGGAAAATTA
>NW_027071106.1:0-3677 GCF_002906115.3 Quercus suber | reverse complement strand
TTCAGGGTGAAGTCTTTAGTTCATTCGGTAAATATGTGTGTTCGGATGCAACTTTTTCTTTGAACTTTTTAGCTTATTTTCTGAGAGCATTAGCATCCGTGGTGCTAAAAATTTTTGCATTTAACACCCCAATAAGCTACTTTATCTACTTTAACACATCATTTCACAATGCACCCTACATCCCATCTCCTATTATACCATCCAACACATCAAAAATATCCTAAAATAATCTTTACCGTATGACCAGAAAAATAAAACAAAACCTAGTGGTACACACCACCCCCACAACTTGTGCCAAAACCACAACCCACAACCACAACTAACAACATCGCAACCCACTGCCATTCAAATCGCAATCCAGCCACAAGCTCAAAAAAAAAAAAAAAAAAAAAAAAAAAAAAAAAAAAACCCACCACCATAGCATCATCACCGTCATTGTTGCTGCTAGCAACCACTGTATCAGATCTCAGCAATCCACACTCAACCACCATAGCAAACTTGCTGGCAACCCACCAACCCAACCACCACAACTTGATTAGAGAGAGAGAGGAGAGGGCCAAGAGGAGAGAAGAAAAAGGAATTTAAAATGAGTAACACCTGCTACAGTGACCTGCTACTAGTAGCAGATCACTGTAGCTAGCTGTCATTATTTTTATTTATTTATTTTTTTCTTTTTAAGTAATAAGAATCATATTAATCATGAAGAAAAAGCTAAAACAGAAAATACAGGGTGTTCATGATGGTGAACACAAGAAACAGCAACAAAGATGCGAAAAGCAAGTTAAGGGGCAATTCTAAGGGAAGTAAGAAACTCCAAAGTAGAAGAACAATTTGAAGAACTCCTGCACCTAGCCCAATCAAAAAGAGTACTCTAGCATAGAGCTTGTAATTGAACAGGTGATTTCTCTTTAGTTATAATACCCTGGATAAAGCATTTTATTGGTGCTTGGGGTGCTACAATAGCTTTTTTTTTTTTTTTTTTTTTTTTTTTGGGGGGGGGGGGGGTGTTAGCAACAAATAAGAAAAATTAGCAAAAATCCAAATGCATGCACTTTGTTTGATGAAAACATATGTCAATGATACCTCTAGTCTTTTAATCTTCCATCAGATACCACCTAGTTGCATCAATGTTGCCAATTATGCCAGACGTACTGTTTTGGTGGGAAATGGAACAAACTACCGCAGCTACCTTTACATCAGGAGATACATGGTTGTATACACCCTACTGAAACAGAACATTGTACTTGTGGCTGTCACCTCCAAGCTCAAGTGCTATTTGAATATTTACATTTAGTGTTCCAATCAAGTTTCAACACTTACTTTCCTATTGATAGATGATACTCTATCAATCCGGCAAACTCCTATAGATTTCTTGGCCTTCGAGCAGCCAAAGGAGCTGTCACTTTGTCGTTCATAGTATCTCACAAACTTAACTAGACCCTGTTCGCTCTCTGTCCATTCAATCTTCCTTGGCCTATTGGTTGATGATAGGGCTCCTGTTGGTCTTGTTGGTAGAGTTCCAAGTGTGAACTACAAATGACTCTCTAGTGGTTCACAGTTGAAAATTCAATAAACTGGGTAAGAATTTTTTAAAAAATAAAAATAAAAATCTGAAGCAAGTGGTATTTGACGTATCTGTCTATATGGATGGGCAACACGTGGGTAAACACTTATGAATTAAAAATTCAAAGTAAAACTACCTTGTTAGTCCTAAACATTTAACCTATGAGTGAAATTGGTCTATAAAAAAATGAGCATTATTGTTAATTGTTGTTAGTGTTATTGCTTAGTAGCTAATGGAAAAGTGATGTGGAATTACAAATTGACGTGACAACTTAAGTGGGAAATGCCACATTAGGTATCCAATTATTAGTCTGGTTAATTTACGGCCTGAGGGTAAACTAATCACCCATTTTAGGAAGGTTTTTTTTTTATAGAAAATTGAAAAAAAAAATTGTTAAAATAGATAGTTACTCTCATTTTTCCATAAAAAAAAGTTTTATAAAATTTAGAACTCTTTAATTGTAAAGTTTCCATGTAACCTTTAATTGATTTTATAATGAAAAAAAATTAATTAATTGATTTGCTTTAGCCCATCCCATTCTCCTTCCTCACCGCCTTTCAATTCACCAATCAGGCAATAGGAGCACCTCAAAGTCAATAAAATTCTAATTGTGAAGTGTGAATACTGAGTTGGAGAGATCCTCCTTTAAGCAGACAAAGTCTTGTATAACTCTCTCTCATATTTGGATTCATTAACCATAATTCCCAACATGAGAAAAGGAAATCCTGCACCCAAACTTAGAAACAGATTTATACCCTTTTCATGTTAAGTATAGAAGCATTGGAAACAGGATAACAAATCTTAAGAACAAAGAAGCGTAGTGATCCGTGAGATTGGCTTAGGACAGAGGGACTCCTGTGCTGGTTGATGCAGCAACGACGACTACTGTTTGGATTAAAGGGAACTGTGGCTAATGTCAGCAACAGAGGCAATGAGATCTATTGGGAGAAGAGGAAGAGGAAGCTTTTGGTGGGTCATAGACTCACAAGAAACACACGGCTTGAAAATGTTTTTAACCAAATAATCAAAAATAATGACTTACATGCTAAGATGCTAATGTGGCAAATTCATCAACATGACTATTACTATATAGATTTACACGTTAATTTGTAAAATACTTCTATTAAAAATGAAACAACAAAACTATATAGATTTACTCATTAATTTGTAAAATACTTATATTAAAAATGACACATTATTTTTTCGTTAGTCACATAAGCAATAGCACTTACAACAGTTAACAAAAGGATTAACAACACTCCTTTTTTAAACTTGAGGAACTAATAGTACTTACCTAAAAGTTGGAGAACTAATTGCAATCACAAATAAACAAACTGTTTGTGAGGTCTTCCATCTACAGCCATTTTAACGGAAATAAATAAATAAAGATGTTAATTGTTTATCTCTTGATTTCTTCCTCTCAAAGAGGTATATGACTAAATTTTTGTGAAGGACAGATTGTGGAAGGTCAAACCAATTGTTTGGTTTACCATGTCTTTATCTGGCAAGTACATGCTGGTTGAAACTGAAAGATCAACCATTGGAGGCCTTGGTATTTATTTATTTATTTATTTATAATTATAACAGGGAGTCGACTCCAAGTAAGATCAAATTCTTGGTCCAACCAAAGGCAAACTCATAATGTTGCCACTCTTTTGAACCTGAAACTCAAACCTAATAGTCCACTGTCAAGTTGCACTTAAAACAGAATCGAATAGCCACCAATTTCCCATATAACAGAAAATTTGTAGTCAGTCAATGCATGTCATTAAATACATCCTTTCTTAAAACATCCATACATAAGTTAAAAGGTTGAGTAACTAACCGGGAGAACATGTAAAACAAATAGTGCATGCCCAAGGAATAGTGCATCTAAGCTGGTTGGCCTGTTCAGAAGAACAATGCTGTTAAAAATAGAAGCTGAAAGAAATTGAAAGAAACTTTCACAATATATTTGTCAAGGTGTTCATGTACCTATCTCCGAAGAAAAAGGTCTGATCATGTAGCATAGTTGATAGAACTTTGTATGTGGTGGATAAAATGTCGTCGTATATCTGATAATCATTTATTCAAAAGAATAAACCTACAATGGGGATTGGTAAAGCCAAAGGCA
>NW_027071105.1:0-3679 GCF_002906115.3 Quercus suber | reverse complement strand
TAATTCTAATTGGCGTAGAAAACCCTACTTATTGAATGATAAAAATACAATTGATATCTAAAAATAAATAAAATAAAATTATAAATAAAATCCTCCAATTTGCATCTTGCACCATTTTCCCTTAGTTGGAGAAAACTCGACCTCAAGTTTTGAAGTACTAAACTTCAAGTCTGGAATCACCTTGGGGAGTTTTGAAAATAGAAAAACCTTGTATTCCACCACATCATTAAACAATTTTGGAATTACAAAACCAATGTGTGGAATCGTAACAATCTTATCTTGAACCATAGGAAGCACCATGCTATCAACCTTTTCAACATTTTCAAGCTGCTTATCTTCATGCAGCATGGAGGATTCTTCGAGTGTTTTTGCAGTTTAGGCTTGATAGTAGACTCTTTTGGTTGGTTAAAGATTGAAACTTCGGTTGGCTCTTGTATTTCTTTGTCAACATCAGGATCTAGTGGTACTTGATCTCCCTCCATTACCAAGATCTCATCATCGACGTTGTCTTTTATGTGGGAAGCAATAATTTTGTTGTGATCTATCATTCTTAGTATCTCAATTGAAATTTTTTTTTTTTTGAGCTCATTTGCTTCACCTGAGCAGCCAAGTCTTGAACATCTTTTGTTAGATTTTCGAATGATTGTTCCCTGGCAGTGGCAGATAGTAATTCCTTTAGTTCTTTGAAGTCTTAACGAAAGGTAGATTGTTCAAGAGTGCACTGGCAAAATAAAATTGGATGAGAATTCATCATAGTTTCTTCAAAGTATGCAATTGGCTGCCTATTCCATTTCCTCATACTATCACTTCAATTTTGAAAATTACCGTACTGACATTGGGTTAGTTTCTTGTGAAAATACTGTGGGAAATATTCAATGCAAAGATCTTTCATTCTTTTCCAAATAATTCAAGACCATTGGCATCTAAAGTGAAGGTTTTCATAATGATTCTATTACTCCAAAGCTCTACCGGCAACTCTTGTATTGGCATACCTAACCTTTTCTTTTGCATTAGATACATTTAATGCTTCTTACCCACCAATGCCCTTTTTTTAATATTTTTTCATTTGGACAAAACTTGGGTATAGTGTTTAGGTGTTGTTTCTTAGGTTCTCTTCTTAAAATTCAGCCATGTAGCTTTTTTCTCATGGAATGGAAGTACATTTTTAGTTGAGTATTGCTACATGGCTGAATTTTAAAAAGAGAACCTAAGGAATAGCACCTAAGTACCGTACCTTAGCAAGCAAATGGATATGGAACACTTCTTTAGATGTTAACCTAATATGGATAAGATGTGTGGTTGAATGAAAAGACCCTACTAACAAAATTGTTCATGAAAGGAACTCCATTCCTAAATCTGATCTGTCTATTGGTATAAATTCTTTGATCCCCATTTTCAATCCACACTTATCCTCTTCCTTATTCTCAAACTTTGAGGTTAAGTGAAGCAAAAATGTCTGCCATGCATATCGCCAATAAGGATCTTAGGGAATTTCTCATTTTTCATGAATTGTAATAGTAGAGGAGTCTCAAAGACAAGCAACGCATAAAATTCTAATGTTCATCAAATGTATATCTCACAGTTAAAATACTAAATGGTGTATTAAATTCTCTCCTTTCTTTCTTTATACCAGCTTGCATTTGAGTTTTTAAAATTCCCTTACTCATATACAAAGTTGAGTCTAATATTCTGCAATTAACAGTAAGGAGTATGAAGATCTCTCAGTAAAGGCAAAGTCAATAAAGTCAAGGTTTAGCATATCATTACGAAGCCTTTCACAACCCATGTCACTTGATGAGATAGCAAGGACTTGGGATGTTTGTGCTCGAGCAGTTATTTCTGAGCATGCACAGCAGAGTGGTGGGGGCAGTTTCAGCTCAAAATTTGGGACTTGGGAGAACTGCTTGAGTGCTGCATGATCATCTTTGCAGGACCCAGACAGATACTATTGCAACAGATCTTGTAATCAACCTAAATGCAGCTGCTTCTGTGGTAATGACTAAGGATATAGTTTTCTCTTTCTTTTTTGGAAATAAGACTTGTTAGCTGGTATGTTTATTGAGGGATATAGATGTATGATGAAGTTGGTCAACCTCAGTACTCCTGGGGTGGTATTGTATTGTTCATAGGCTAATTGTGTATGTTGTTTGTACTTTTGAGTTTCAGTAAATTAATGAGTGGAAGATGCCGCATTTGTACCATATATACTAAGTTCTTTTGTGTTGTAACTACAAAACTTGCAGTCTTTTATTCATGCCAGTTGTAAGAAAAATGTTTCACGTCCCAGGAGTTCCTTTTGAGTGCTCTGTAAGATTGAACATACTTAAAAGTAATTTTCTATTTTGTTGGCCAGAAGAAGTTTATTAGTTGTGGGAAATGTGAAACTTTATTTTCTAGTAGCAATTTTCTGGGAATATACAGAGTAATTTGAAAGATCCGTATGGGACATTTACATAAGATTTAGACAACCTTTTTATGGATTTTCTGACATCTGTGACCAATCTTCCACTGCCATCTATGTCGATTATTTAATATGAAGATCTTTAATGAAAACCTTTGTATGATTGTATCACGGGGAATGGGCAGACTAACAACATAAAGGCTAAGTATGTAGTAAGTTAGGCAATATTTTGAAAAATTCAGAAAAATAGCATCTCGAGTTTTAGAAACTCGAGATCCATATTAAAACTCGAGTCTTAAAGACTCACATTGCGAATGTTCTTGGACTGAAAATGCCACATGGATCTTGAGTTTTAGAAACTCGAGTTCCATGCAAAAAAAAAAAATTATTTTGATCGCTCCTATAGTGGCGTTTTTATGTCCTATGGTGACGTTTTAAAGTCCTATAACGGCGTTTTCCTGTAAAATTTTTTATAAGTATTCAATACCAAGTTCATGGAGCCTTATAGTGGCGTTTTTAAGCTCTATAGCGGCGTTTTTCTGCAAAATTTTTTTATTACTCCATTTTTAAACCCTATAGTGACGTTATTAAGCCCTATAGCGGCGTTTATGGAACTCGAGTCTTTAAAACTCGATTTCCACGTGAATTTTTTCCCACATCGCACTTATCCACTTACAAATCGAGACTTAAAAACTCAATTTTTATCTTGGAACTCGATCGAGACTTAAAAACTCAATTTTTATCTTGGAACTCGAGTTTTAGACACTCGAGATGCTAGTTTTCTACATTTTTTTAAAACGTAACACCTAACTAAATTTTTTAATATTTATTGTTATTTAGAAAAAAAATTCATTGTATCACTATTGAAGTTACCTTCGCAATAAATTAACCAGCTTTACTGACATTTTTAGAGGAACCAAAATTCCTATTTACTGTGGACATGGATTAAGTAAACTCCTGAGCCTCGAGCCTCATAATTGGGATTTCATTTCTTGATTGGGGCCTAAAATCGGGTTTGTATAACATAAGGCTAATGAAAGAGATTTTATCTACGTGAATGCAAAAAGAACCACAAAGATTTAGTGACAACAGAAAATGGACATACCATATATTCTAGTCAGAGATCATACAACTACCCAGCAGCGAACAGTCATAAAGCTGTGAGATGGTATTTGTTGTGACACAGATATATAGCATCTATTTAACATGATTGTAGCTCTTACATTTGTGGGTTTGTTATCATGTGAGAGATTATATATATATATATATATATATATT
>NW_027071104.1:0-3689 GCF_002906115.3 Quercus suber | reverse complement strand
TCTCTCTCTCTCTCTCTCTCTCTCTCTCTCTCTCTCTCTCTCTCTCTCTCTCTCTCTCTCTCTCTCTCTCTCTCTCTCTCTCTCAGAGTACTGATGTCTATTGTCTGGTTGGAACTGATTGGAAACTCTTCATCCTATCAAAAATAATAATAATAATAATAATAAAATTGGAAACTCTTCATGTTTTAGCAATTTTGTTCTGCTTCTTGATTGTTGGATACGATCAACAACAGAAAACACTTTGACCCCATACTTCTAGTATAAGCACCCACGATTGCAATTTATTTATTTTTATTTAACAAACGAACGATTATTAACTTAAGTAGACATACAATTGCATCATGCATCGTGCAAGAAACTTACATTGGTAATTAAATCATTCAAAATTGGCAAGGCATCTGATTCAATGAAGTTAATCTTATGCTCCACTCCAGCCTTTTGAATAAACGGCAGTCCAGTTTGATATGCTTCCTTGTTTGGATCAATGGCTATTATCTGCAAAAATGAAATCCTCAGTTTAATCTGGTCCTTACACTCAAATGCTATATATATGCTCAATAATGTAAAATGGGTGTAACCAAAAAAAATAACAATAAAAATACTAAAATTCTGAAAACTACCTTTCCATCAGCTGGTAGTGCTAAAGCTGTAACAAGAAGAGAATAACCAGTAAAAACTCCAATTTCTATTGTTTTCTTCGCATTCATGGTCTTTAGAAGCATTGAGACGAGGAGGCCTTCATCGACAGGCACATTCATTAAACTCCTACCACACATGAACACAGTTCAAAAGTAATAACTTTAGTAAAGATATGTTAAAAAAAAAAATGTAATTTATTATCTTAGGCAGTAACAGTGCATGAAATTTAATAAAATGAAGTGCAATAAAATGTGAGATACAAAGCTATGGCTGTACCCATGCTCCTCTTCTTGCAATTTGTAGGAGGCTCAAAAAATTAATGGCAAAAATTATATTTTAGTCCCTACATTTTGGGGTCACAGTCAATTTGGTCTCTACATTTTGGTGTCAGTCAATTTGGTCCCTGTTATTTTCAACTCGCACTCAATTTGGTCCTTACCATTAACTTATTAACGGAAAATACTTACATGGCAAACAGTGTGCACTGTTGGCACACTTAAATGTGTAATTAATGTAATGTAGAAGATTTGGACCAATTAAAAATTGCCACATCAATTAAAAAAACACAGTAACTTGCAACTCAGCTAATCTGAGTTTTCAACACAGACAAATTTCATTTCTCCCATGACCCAAACAACCCTGTCCATTACCTGTCAAACCAACCCATTCTCGGCCACTTCATCTGATCTTCATTGCTACGCCGCTTGCCATCAGTGCCGATATTTCCATAACTCGGCAACTCCACAAACTCCAAGTCTCATTCCCTCAAAAGTTTTATTTGTGGACAGTTTTCTATGATCACTTAATGAATTTTTAATGTCTCAAAATGTAGGAATAATCCTTTAAATGAGTTTTACAGGTTATGAGTTCATAATTTTTTGGACTCTTTTCTACGATACTTGTGTGTTTATCTCATTCTTATTTTCATATTTAACTAGTAACAATGATAAATTTGTATATACGCATCAAAATGTCGACATAAGATAAACCTATATAAATGATTTCAGTAGTAAATGTTTGTTACTCTTCAAATTTCAAAATGGCACCTCCTTAGCCTCCTCAGAACTGCTGTGATGGATGATGTGATCTAGGTGAAATTATAAACCCACCTGATAGTGGGTTCCACAAGTCGATCCAACATAGCAAAATTTCAAATCTAAAACAAACTTCTAAAGGGAAAATGATTTGAATATCCACACGTCCACTCTGATCTGAAACAGACTTCTAAAGTCAGTCGGTGGCCAGCGGTGTAGCAATGAAGATGAAGATGAAGGTTGAGTTTGATTGACAATTGATGAACTGGGCTGTTTGGGTCATGGGTGAAGTGGGATCTTTCTGGGGTTGAAAACTCAGATTAGCTGAGTTGCAGCTTATTATGTTTTTTTAATTGATGTGGCAATTTTTAATTGGTCCAAATCTTCTACATTACATATTTAAGTATGCCAATAGTGCATACTGTTTGCCATGTAAATATTTTCTGTTAGTAAGTTAATGATAATGACCAAATTGAGTGTGAGTAGAAAATAACATGAACTAAATTGACTGGCTCCAAAATGTAGGGACCAAATTGACTGTGACTTGTAGGGACCAAAATAGTGTTTTCGCCAAAATTAATTAAACCCATTGCAATAGGCCACATCAAAATTTAGTGACGTATTTCAAATTATACCACATATTTCTATATTCTTTAGTAAAAAGAAGAGCAAATTACAACTTACCTACCTCTGGTTTAACCGAAATTTAAGTTACCTATTTGTAATTTGAAATTTGACACCTTATCCACCTGAGGTTTGACCAAAATTTAAGTTGTCTACTTGTGATTTGAAATCCCATGATGCAAGTGTTCTACGAAATTCTTTTTTATCTTATTTAATCTTGCATTTTTGTGTTTTTTGTATTTTTGGAGGAGAGAAACATAAAAGTGGAGCAAAATTACATATTTGGCCATGTTTTTAAAAGATGTGGATTACAAAACTCTAATTGAACTAACCTTATGAGGGTAAAATGTCAAATTTCAAAGCACAGATAGGCAATTCAAATTTTGACTAAACCACAGCTGAATAAGTTGTAATTTTTCCTAAAAAGAATTTGTCACGTATTATTTGGGCCAACAAGACAGAGATATATCTCCCAATTAAATTGAAATAATAAAATAGTTAATAATTATCTCTATTAAAATAAATAAAAATAGAAATATTTATTAACAAGCAACAAGTTCTGGTGGGACTTTCTGACTTTGGACTAAGAGCTCGTTTAAATTTCAGAGAATGAGAGAAATTTGTAAACACAAAATTCAGAGGATGATATATTCCCTTCTCTCTGCTCCTCCCTCTTCTCCCTCTCACCATGGTAAAGCAATTATATACACATCAAACATCCAAACCAAAATGACTTTAAAATAGTGCTTGGAAAGAAAATTATGACCCACCAAAAAGGATGTTCCTTGACTGTGGCCTCTCTGAGTTCTTTCAATTGCTCATGCTCTTGTGGGTAGCATTTTTCCAAAATGTACTGCAACATATGAAATCACGTTAGAGGAAGGTGAGCCATGTTGAGATACATATTGATAAAAGATTCTCATATTTTGATGCCTTTGAAAAATAACGGAAAATATTAGTACGATTATGACAAATAATAGAATATCCAAAAACTAAGTTTTAGGACTAGTTCCTGAAATACTTGTCAACTGGGTTGGTGATGGGCCCAAGGACTAACGTTCTATAGTCAAAGCAATCCAATACAAAGCACTAATCCGTTTGGATACCGTTTATTTTACTGAAATTAAAAATTAAAAACTGAAAAAATTATAACAAAATAATTTTTAAATGTGTAAATAGTATCGTGGGGCCTATTTTTAATATTTTTTTTTATAAAGTATTTGTGAGTTTCATGAACAATACACGAGACCCACTGAACAGCATTGTGTCTCTTGAAATGCATACACAATAAAAAAAATTAAAAAAAAAAAGGAAAATGTAAAAACAGCTGGTGAAATGCAATCCAAACGCATATTAGTGCACGTTTGGATAGCATTTATGGCTGGCGTTAGT
>NW_027071103.1:0-3733 GCF_002906115.3 Quercus suber | reverse complement strand
TTGATTCCTTCCCTATTCACACCTCCAGATAGTTTTCCTTCTAAAATTAGTCCCAAAAATGAGATTGTTAGGAACATAATATGGTCACAAAACAATAGTTTTTCTATTCCAGCTTAAGATGTGTACTTGATGTACCCATTTTATGTCATTGTCATTAGATGGATCTAACCTTTTATGGGATCATGAAAAGGATAATCTTACTTGGCAGTACTCGAGACCATGAGATTGAGAATCTATATGCATCTAAGCCCATCTTTTTCATAATCCGAACATCTCCCTACAATGTATAATCAAATAAAAGCATATTGTTTGAAAATTTTGAAATGATGATTTCTTATATTTTGATTATCTTGTATTTGGTTGGATATGTTGAATAATTAGGGGGGAAAAAAAAACATGTGGAAAACATCATTTTTTTTTTTAATAAGTACATGTAGCAAACATAATTGGAACCTAAAAATGTTTTTTTTTGAAAAAAAAAAATCAAAACACGAGTTAATTAGCAGCACACGCTCACGTATACACACACACACATATATAACTAGTGGACAGACGATGACAAGGAAGAATTGCCCCCAATGACTCTGAGTTATTCTTAGATACTTCCGGAATATGGTGAATGATGCTTCCTCCTATTACATTCGTTGTGGGGTCCATTAATTATATTCATCTCACGATCCATTATAAATGTCACAATAGTAAACACCATATAACTAAACTCCAGAATTACCTAAAATGCTTTTCCAATGACTCCTGAAAAGGTTTCGAAGTACAAATTTTTGCTGAACTCCTATTAAATGCTTTTCCAGTTTGCCCCCACTGTCAGAGAAAAACAAAATGCTGTCCCTAAAATAGCTCGGAGTTCTGATACCCAAAAAAGGGGAAAAGGTTACACTACAAATAAATAGTAATAATAATAAAAAAACTTACTAATGTCCACTATTTTTTTTCTTATTCATCTCTTGATATTTCAATTTCAAACTTTGGGTCTGGGTTTCTGCCATGAACCGGAATTTAAATACTTAAAATATAGAGAACAAAATGGTTGAATTCTATATATATATATATATATATTAAAGGAATCAAGGCAAAAGACATTTATATAACTTTAAAGGTATAATGCTATACTCTCAACACTTTTACAAGAACCCCGGTTATTCTTATAAAGAAAACAAAACTATGCAATTATGCTGCAAGACTTGGTAATTATGAGCTAATTAAAATGAGTATTTTTCTTTCTAATTTTTATTATGAACACGGATCAACATATATACCTTGTAGCGATGATATTGATCAACAGCTACGTCTCCATTGCTTCCATTCACTATCCTTTCTGCAATTTCATTGAAAGGATTTTTTTTCCTTTTACTATTTAAGAACTTGTAATTAGAGGCATAAGAAAAATTGAACTAGTATTTAAGACAACTATAACATATATACAACTTATTTCTAATTTGGAGTTTAGTTACGGAAGAAAGGAAGGAACAGGAAGAAAAATGAAGAAAAATAAATACCAAAGACAACCATTACATTATTGTTGTTGACTTCTTGTTCTTTCTTTCTTTCTTTCTTTTTTTTCTTGGGAATTTTTGTTTGTTCTTTTTAAATATCAATTGGGGATAAGTATTCTCAAACTCCATCATAGATCTTGTTAAAACCAAATAAATGGTGTAGAATCTGTAGATAATGTTAGGTCATTAATATTTAAATAAACACTAGTATCAAATCTTTACCATACAATTTCATAACAAAGCCAAGGATGCAAGTTGTTACTACTTTTCATTTGGTTTCACCAATTATATTAATTTATTACTTACCATTATTTTAAGAGAAATGTGTAAAGTTATAATTTACAACTATATGTTTTGTTGACTTTTATTTCGTGCCAAATTTGATTGTAATTATGTTTAATCTTTTATACCCTGTATTATTTGTGGGATTTAATTGTAAGGGTTGTGTGTGAGAGAGATAGAGAATGTGAAGACTCAAGCAAATTGAAGACTAAAGAATTTTCGCGGGTAGCTCGCGACTAAGCATCCCACGAAATGATGCATGTGCCCTGCACATGACTGAAATGCGAAGAGTCAGGACAGGATGGAGACAGTTGTGTTTTGCGAGTAGCTCGCGGGTAAGGCCTTCCTGCGAGACACCCGCGAAACATTCTGTTTTGCCAAATTGTCATTTCTGATACACACTTTCTGTCCCTACATTATTTATCCCCACATTATTTATACCCACAAATGTTGAGGAGTGCTTCTGAGAGAAAACTCTAGACACAAATCTTGAGAGTTAGAGATTTTTATACCCACATTTCTATACAAAATTGCTTATGGATTTTCCTCAACTCCTACCTCTCCATTTCCATACCATTGAGAGATTGATAGCTCAAATACTTACCATACCCTTTTAGAGTATCAAGTGAGGTTTTGGTGCTACTAGGAAATATTGGAAGAAGTCAAGCTTTGGCGGTTGCAATCGGGCTAATTGTGGGATCCGGAAAGTTAGACAAGACATGATTCTGAGAAGTTTTGTTGGAGTAGGGGCTTGGAGGGCTTAAGTACATCAAGTAGATTAGACTTAGAGGGTCTCTTACTAACCCATGTATTCCAACTGATTATCTAGCAGATCGATTACCGCTTGGAGGGTCGCGGAAAGGTTTTTTGCCAAGTTCTTGGCGTGTTATCTTGTGTTTATATTCTTCTTTCCTACTCTTTTACCTTTCATTTTACTGTTGTGTTATAATGATTATGGGTTAGAGTAACTTGTTTGTTTATCCGCTCGCATTTACTTTATTCCGCATTTAGTATTAAGTTAGAGTAAAATCTATCGAACTGTAACTTTAATTTAGGGGTTTAAACAATTCTTGTGTTTTTAACACATTTTCGAGCATTCAAAATGTTATGTCTATAACATTTTCACAGTATCTTGACAACAAATCCTAAAGTGGTAGATTATTATTGGTTATTATAGATGGCAAAAAAGTAATATAAGTTGTGGATTCAAATTAGAAGCAATAACAACTTATTACCTATGACTTGTTATGAAAGTATTGTGGACATAATATTTCTTTTATTTTAAACAACAAAAACAGCTAATTTTATATTCCTTCAAATTTGATAATAATTATTCATAATAAATTTTATAAATCTAAAAGTATATTGACTATCATATTACTCAAAATTTTACATAACATGACATTTGGTACATCATTGGAGAGAGAGAAAGAGACCTGGATGTTCATGAGTGTAAGTGTCCCATATATTTGGTCCTTTACCATCTTCATATGCTGCACCTTCATACTGGAAATTTGAAAGAATACGAATTTGCAAATAATAATATTGATCTTATGCTTGACATCTCGGGACATTTGCTGTAAAAACTATAATACAAATTAACATAGAGGAAATTGTGACTTTGTTACCTGATAAGCCGCTGCTGCTGTCCCAAAAATAAAACCTTCGGGAAAGCTGGTCCGGTTGAGCGAAGCAGTGTCGTAAGCACTGTCATGGCTTGAAGAAACAGCAATGATATTAGTCAATAAGCCAAGAAGAACTAGGAGGCCCAAGACTGGATAGCCTTGTGATGCCATGATCGATTTTGGATTTGGTGTTTGTGTAGAGCTAGGTATTATCTGCTGGTTTTTATTTATTTATTTATAAAGGAGCATTACATATCTTATCTATTTAGAAAAGATAAAAATAGAGATGAGATGAAAAAAAAAAAAAAAAAAAAA
>NW_027071102.1:0-3737 GCF_002906115.3 Quercus suber | reverse complement strand
ATAAACTAATCTTACGTCATAAAAACTGAAAAGAGAGAGAGAGAGAGAGAGAGAGAGAGAGAGAGAGAGAAAGAGAGAGAGGTTGGGGATCTATGAAGAGACAAGATAATTTGGTGTCATCATCTTCATACAGGAAAATGCTAGCAGCGGAAACCCTCCATGCTAAGAGCATCGGATGCATGTCCGGCATTATCCAACTTGTCTCCAAATACCAAAATCGTCGCAAATTCCTTACTTTCGGTTTGTTCTTTTCTTCTTCTTCTTCTTCTTCTCTTCTTCTCTGTCAAGCCTAGCTTCTTTGTAGCTACCAATAATTTTAATTACACAAATTCTTTGTGTTTATACTCACTCAAAGAAAGAGAAAAATGTTTATTCAAACTTTGGAAAACGCCTTCTTGTTTGTAGACAAAAATATGGGAAATGACAAGAGTCAAGGATTGGCTCAGTTTTCTTTAAACGGTTTTTAAATGACAATAAAAAAAAAAAAATTTTGAAACATGTTTTCATTGAGATGATTTTTTTGTTTCCTCCCAATCAGATGGGATTCCAATCTAAATTTTCTTGGAACAATGTCACTTAATCACAAATCTCTTAATCATTTTGAAAAATTTTAAGTTGCATGCTAATATAATATGTCAATTTTGAACCCTCCATCTCATCTCTTCCCATATTTTTGTGAGAGGGCACCAATATTACTTTTGTGAGTATTTGAGCTCTAAATATTATTAGCAAAAATGAATATTTTAAAAAACCATTATGTATTATTTTTTGCTTTTTATTTCCAAATTTGAAAAAAAAAAATTGTTATCAATCTCTCACTGATTAATAAATTTCAAAATGTTCAGGGAAGAAGCAAGAAAAGAATGTGGTTTCTTCTCCAACAAAACAAAAACCCTCAGTCCCAACCCAAGAAGTTTCCCATCATCAATGCAACCACAAAAACAAAAGCAAAAAGACATCAAACCCACCAATGATATCAGAAGACTCTCTTGCGACGGCCCAGAAGCCCCACACTTCCGGCGGAGATACGGCGGTCAAACTCGTAAACTCGCCTCAAAACTTCCGAACTCGCCGCGCTGGTGGCGCGCCTGATGGGTTTGGAAGCTATGCCGACAACGATGACGATGGTGCCGGAATCAGCTGCAGAGAAGAGAAGGAAGTTGCTCATGGCATTGGAGAAATGCAATGAAGACTTGAACGCGCTTAAGAAGATCATCGATACCGTACAGTTTTCGGAGCAGTTGAGCTCGACGGCTAAGATTAAAAGGTGTTGGGAGGAGCAGCCGAGTCCTGTGTCTGTGTTGGATGAGTTCATGACTCGTTCGCCATTGATGAACGCTCAATGCAACTCCAGGAGACACACTAACGGTTAGTTTTTATTTTATTTTTTATTTTTATCTTTAATTTCGTTGGTTTATATTAATTATATTTGTCTTTTCTTTTGTACATATATGCATGCATGTCTTTGCCCGAAATTAATGTTGGTATCAAACAAATTACATATATGTAAAAGCCACAGTACATTTTTTTTTAGCCAAAAAAATAAAAGCCACAAGATACATGAAAAAAGAATGATGGCCAATTATCTTCTTTGGTTGCAATTGTATTAATTGTTCTTGTTTTTCTTTTTCCTATTCTCTTTTTTCATCTCAAAATTTTGACCTTATACAATGTTGGGTTCCTTTAATTTAGAAAGTTGTACTGTCATTTCCCAAAAAAATAATTGAAAAGCATTAATTTCATCTTGTTAAAGAAATTGCATGCTGGACAAGTGGAGTGAGTAACAAATTAAAAAGGTAAAATATATATATATATATATAGTTTGGAATTAATCTAATGATAGATGGATTGAAGGACAAAAATTGATTTCTTTTGAATTTTTCAAGGATGAAATTAATTATTTTTAAAGGAAATATTCATTTGAGATATTCACCCCCTAAGTTTTTGTTTAGTTTTATTAATAGCTAATATAGATAATCCTTACCGGTGTTTTTAGCTACTCTTCAATTTCCATATGAATACCTGAAAATAGAGAAAACTACATTAAATTTTCATTGATTTGAAACCCTATTTGCTTGAAGAGGAAAAAAAAAAGGGAAAGATAACCTTAATTTCTATTCAAGTTATTAAACAATAACAACAAGCTTTAGTTTTAAAAATTGGAAGTCTTTTATGAATTTTCAATAAACTTAAAGTCAATCACAGTAGTTCTTTTTTATATTTTATTTTTTCGAAATTATATTCTTTATTATTCACTAATTAACATGTTAGTTTCACTCCTCCTATCAATGTTATTTTTGGTATTTCTATATATTACTTCTCCTTCCCACTTTATTTGCTCATCTCATTAATGCATCAATAGTATATTTGAATATGAAACACTAAAAAATATAATAATCTTTTGCATAGAAATTATACATAAAAGAAAAATAAATCCCACAATTAAACATGAGACGAATACAATTTTTGTTTTTTTTTTTTTTATATAATACATGAGATGAATACAATGTATTGAATTTGTGCACAACCTTTATGCAGCTCCATGTACACATAAATTAATCCTCACGTAAACACTATGTTAAACATGCTGGAGGCATTCCGACACACTGACTAAACAACAAAAAATGTCGTGTCCCCAACCAGTTCAGTGGTGAACACACACTAAAAAAGATATCGCTTATATATGTATTTAAAAATAAGCCATCATCTTCTATTTATTTTAATAATCAGTAGTAGTACTCTTTAGCCTTTAGAAGATACAAAAATTTTGAAAATTCCAAGAATTATATAGTTTGCAATGTACTTTTTGTAATGCAACTTACACCGATACATCTGGCAAACATATCTGTGCATAACTCTTTGCCTAAAATCCAAAATTGAATAATATAAACTAATCCCCCACTTAAAATGTTGTAATAAAAAAATTATATAAACTAATCTAACTTAGACGTGCATAAGCTCATAGATGATTTCCAAATTAAAATCTTAAATTGTTGAGAACAAATAAATAAGAAATTATAAGGAATGTTGGGTCCTTCTGAACCCAAACCCAATTTACATAGGGCATGGCTTTCCGAAGTGTATAAAAAACAGTCGATTCTTTCCTTGAATTTGAGCATAACGTTAGAGAAAAGTACACAAAATTAGAAAGCTTCCCAAATATTCTTATACGTACTTTTACATGAACTCAAAGATTTGTTTGCATTTTTACCATATCTTTGGCCCTAGACACACCTATAATTAAGCTTTTGTTTCTTTCCTGAAATTGCAAAATGATTCAGATTTACATTGGAAATTTTAATTTTATATGCGTTCAAGATTATCATATGATAACGTGCAAGGCTTCCTAATTGCTTTGTTAGCAAGCATAAATCTTCTCTAAGTCAAAGTTATCCTTCTTCTTCATGCTCTGAAAAATCTTCAATGAATTGTCCTTAAGTTAAATAGTCGGCAAATCTCAAAATCATTACCATATATAGGACCTTTAAAGAGGAGACATGCATCATGTTCTTTAAAGAAAAGTGAATGTCCCACATATGCCAAAGGATTTTAGGATTCCGAGTAAACGATCATACCATCCAGTACTGTGTGTTTAGACTTTTTTCATAGTTCCCGTTATAGTGGGAAACATATTCATTTGTTAAGGGTACTTGCAATTATAGTAAAGTAAACCCTTTATATCGCCAAACACGATGACTCACAGCTGTTATGGTATTAAAAATTATGTAAAAACAAAA
>NW_027071101.1:0-3757 GCF_002906115.3 Quercus suber | reverse complement strand
AAAAAAAAAAAAAAAAAAAAAGTTAAACCACCATAGACATTTGCATAGTAGAATGTAATCTTTGTCTGCAATATACATTTTCAAACTAAAATTTGTAGGAATCTAAACTAGCTTGAACTCAATATACATGAATTTGAGTCTTTAAAAAAATGTAAACTCCTCTTAAATCCGTGTCTGCCATGCTGTATACCATTTCAAATAGCTCTACCACAAGATTAGTATGTATCTATGAGAGCTAAAACTCAACATATATTTCGTTCCAATCTGCAATATACATTTTCAAACTAAAATTTGTAGGAATCTAAACTAGCTTGAACTTAATATACATGAATTTGAATATTTAAAAAAGGGAAACTCCCCTTAAGTCCGTTTCTGCCATGCTGTACACCATTTCAAATAGCTCCACCACAAAATTATTTCGTATCTCTGAGAGCTGAAACTCAACATACATTTCATTCCAATCTGAAGCATAACAACATCTTCTTTTCTTTAGTGGATCGTAGTAATACTTCTTGAAATGCAAAAGGAAGTTTCTAAAGAACCTGAGATGCTCCTTTGCTGCTTTTCTAAATTTTGGATGGACGTAATAATTTTCCTCATCATCTGCGTGAAGAAAGTTACGAAGGGGACCATCAGAAGGAAGAAGTTCTCTCCAATCCCCCAAACTTCCATTCATCTCCATGAGTTTCAAGCTAATGTAGTAACCAACATAATCATTCTCCAAAAGCCTATGAAGCCGGAAAATAAATTCTACCCTTTTCTAGTAATGCCACAAATAAGGATGTTTGATAATATGAACCAATCAAAAATACTCTCATCACAATTTCCAATTAGAGCATGCAAACACTTGAGATCGTGTGCATAACGTTGTTGAGGCACACCAGCTAAAATTTTGTCAAAAATGATTCTCAGTATATCTTTAATGTCCCCTTTCTCTATTTTAGTGGAAATATCACCATCCACTATCTTATGAACCAGCATTACATTGAAATTTCCTTCAAGATCCTTATGTAATAAGTAATTTTCTTCAAACTTAAGTGAACCGTGAATCCTCCTCCTATAAGCATGGAACTCAGAAACAGACATAATAACTGCTTTGATTAGTTACATGCACTGTGATGGGGACGATTTGCACCCCAGGCTTTATATGTTTTCGAATAGTTGTCTGTGTTCTCCTCCAACTAGTTCTTTAACGTTAACTCATAGCTAGGACGTGAAAAGGATTTGTATGCAGCATACGAATTTGAATCAATCCTTTTCCTTTTCCTTATTCGATCCATATCTGTTGAACTAGACATCATTAAACATTAAATAAACTAGTTGAGTTTCCGCACAATGTGCAGTGCAATTTATTATTAGTTTTCTCCTATATTTCGATAAGTTTTGCCAAAAATCTTATAACTCAACTAATTGACACCTCAATTTCCAATAGAAATATTTAGGATTCAGATCCCTACCCCCAACTATCGATGTATAAAAAAGATATTTCAATAAATTTCATTGTAAAAACTGTAATCTTTAGTTATTTTTATATATAAACAAAATAGAAATACACTAAGAGTAGTATAGTGATTTGATCACTCTATATATATATGTGTTTATAAATTGCAAATTGCATGATATAGTAGCTAATATAGATAGGCGTGTTTCATGCCTACAAAAAAAGGCATATATCTTCCATTTAAAAAAAAAAAAAAATTCTTGATAATGTGTTACTAATTTTTTTTCCCTTTTTGTTGGATGTTGATGGTCATTTTGGAAGTCAAATGAGAAAGGAGCCCAACAACACAGGCAGAAAAGGAGTTGGTAAAGAGATAGAAAAAACCATTAAGCCCAAGCGGCATGAATAATGGGTCACAAGTCCATAAAATAAACAAATGGGTCTTAAGGAAGCAAACAGGCTCAAAGGAGTTCGGAAAGAGAGAAATAGCAAACTCATGGGCAGTATATGATGTAGAAAAGTGAAAATGGGCCACGGCGGGCCTAGAGTAATGCAAGCAAAGAAAGTAAGGGATTGATGGCAAGCCCATGAACCCCAAGGATGAGGACAAGATAATTGGGTCGGGGAAGCCCAATGAAGTTAATAAAAACCCATGAGAACACAGAATTAGGAAAATGGCCAAGTAAGCTCAAGAAAAGCGAATGGGCCAAGGATGCCCAAGAGAAAACAAATGAGACATAGCAGCCCACAAGTAATGTGATGAAAAACCAATGGCCATACTGAATCACTGGGGAAAGAATAAACGGCAGGCCCAAAGAGGTCTAGCAAGATTGGATCAAATAAATGTTATAGTAAGAATGACAGAGTGACATGGCAGAAAATTATCGCAGTCAAAAGGGCGAATTGAAAGAAGGCAAAGCCCAATATCAAACAAAGCCCAGCACCTAAGAGGAGTGGGAAATCATAAAGCAACCCACATAAAAGGTCAAGGAAGGATGGCAGATTGTGTAGGCAAGCCTCCAGATCGCAGAGAACGCATAAGCAGCAAGCAGATTTTGGACATACATGAAAGGGAGGCATGCACAAGGCCCGAACACTACCAGCCTGTACCCAGCCAATATGTAACATTATGGGGTCGTGGGTCAGAGGTAAGAAGGCATGGTTTAGCGATGGGGAGAGGGGAAAACCTATTCTGCGGTTCCTGTTCAATCTCTTTTGGGGGATACATCTTGCTGGGATGACATATCACACAAAAGAAGTAAGGTTGAGTTGGAACCACTAGATGCATTCCATGAGAGATAGAGAGAGAGAGAGAGAGAGAGAGAACACCCACACCGTGGCAAGAAACGGTGCCATGGCAGACTAATAAATAAAATAGTTTTCCTTTGTCTAGAAATGGGGAGTGGCACACAAATGGTCCAGTGGTGGTCGGTAAGTACACCCAAACCAGACAAAGGTGGTTGAGGGTTAAAATAGTAAAATCTGGTCACGGCAGGCACTATAAAGGGAGACCCTTGCTGTGCCCAGAGGGGAGACAGAATCACGGTAACAAGCACCTATAAGGAAAACTAGGAAATAGAAAACAAGTGTGGAAAAAAGAAAGATAAGAGGAAAATTAAATAAAAAAGGAAAAACAGAGAGAGTTAGATCGGCATGCATGCACCAATAGGTTGATTCTGTCTCTCCCTCTCAAAGTCCTGCTCTCTGCCAAAAGCAAAAGGGTTCCTTTGGGATCAACCATTCAGGTTCGTTTCTCTCAAAGTGATTAATTTCCACAGCTTCCCTGGGAGATTATTCACTTTGAGAAGGGACATTCTTCCCTCTCTGGCTTTGGTCCTGCGGATCAGATTTGATCTGATTTTTTTCTTTCTTTTGATTAACCCATATAATACTCATTTATTCCTCTTGCTTCCTTTATAAAATTAATTGTTGTTAACTATGATTATCTTTCTTAATTAGGGATTTTCTATTCACTTTGATTAAAAAGTCAAAGTACTCTGTTTGTTGTTTTGTTATTATCATATCTGCTTGCCACGACTCATCTAGAATAGTTTTGCTTGCCGCAAGCCTGCTCTTGGCAAACAAGGCATAGATTGCGCACTAGCCGGACCAAGTTGAGTTATAGTTGGACCGGTCTCAACTCCCTTACTCAGAACACTTAGGCCTAGTACCGCAGGAGGCAGCCCAGCCCAATCTAACAAAAAGGCCCGCTACATTGGACATGGTTTCAATTGTTGCAAAAACAACAAAATTTGTGTAAAAATGCCATATTTCAAATCAATTGTTTCTCACATTAAAAAAAAAAAAAAAAAAAAC
>NW_027071100.1:0-3773 GCF_002906115.3 Quercus suber | reverse complement strand
CTCAATTATCTTTTTTAACCTATTTTTTGTTTTTTTTTTTTACTGTATGAGAATCAAGGTCCAGATCACAAAAACTTAAAGATGATTTTTTCTAAATCGGGGTAATAAATTAATTTGAAAGATAAAAGATAAAATTTACCAAAACTGCCCATTTCCTTTAAAAGACAGCGGCTGGCTAAGAGTTATTTTGGGTTTTCGTTTCATTATTGTTGGCTTAATCAATAAAAAAAAGCAGTGCAAAAAGGCCTGTCCCCTTGACCAAGATAAAATAAGAAGTCAAACTACAAGTTAAAATATATAGATCCACTAGTGGCTTAACTTATGTTTTTGGTTAAATAATGTAATCATTTTTCTGGGCAATATTGGAGGCTGAATTTGAATCTGATTCAACAGTACTTATTTTTAAAGCTCCTTTACCAAATTCAAAAACAAATCCTAAAGTTAAGATTAAAATAAAGATAACAACCATCCAAAGTCCGTAAGCTTCATTATTATAGGCTGAAACAGCATAAGGAAAAATTAAAATAATTTCAAGATCAAATAATAAGAATAGTATACCGACTAAATAGAAAGCTACACTAAATCTTGATCTAGTTTGACTAAAAGCACTAAATCCACATTCAAAACTTTGAATTTTTTGATTGTCTGGATTATGAACGGCTAATAGTAAATTTAAAACTAATAATAAAGCTCCTAAAATAGGTACAAGAATAAATAAAACAGATAAAGTATTAATTGTTGCCATAACTATAAGTAGAATAAACTTAATGCCATAATATGTGCACTGTTTAATATTAAAGTAGGTTTCAATACAAAGAATAAAGTTAAAACAGTTAAAATTGAGATTGAAAAACTTAAACTGTTAGATAGTTGTGTATTTTCATTAATGCGTGCACGGAACCCTGTCGAAGCATTTAATAATAATTTATCTGATTCGTTTACAAGCTTTAGATTTGATGCAACTTTATTTAATTCAACTTTGTCATTTGTTTTTTCTATATTAGAATCAAATACCATAACTTTTATAACTCTTAAATAATAGGCAGCACTAATTACACTAGTAATAATACCAACCAATGCTAAAAAAATAAAACCATTTTTTACCGCTGATAATAATACTGCTTGTTTAGCAAAAAATCCAACTAATGGTGGTATACCTGCCATAGAAAATAGAATAATAGCCATAGATAAAGCTAATAAAGGAGAAGGTTCTAAAGCACTAAATTGTCCTCTTAATTGCGCAATAAATTGTATAGGTGAATACTCTCTTTCTGCATTATGATCTTCTTCTTGATATGAAAAAAAACTATTTAATTCCGCAGATTCTTGATCTTTTTTTGCTGCTAAAGATAAAGATAAGGAACCAAATGCAATTAAAACAAAAAAGGCATTAGCACTAGTTAAACTATATTGAATTAAATAGAAGATAAAGGATTCAATTGAATCTTCAGTATTAATTGCTATGGCTAATAACATAAATCCTACATGTGAAATAGTACTATAGGCTAATAATCGTTTAATTCTAGATTGAGCTAATCCAACGATAGTTCCAACTAATAAAGAAAGAAACGAAGCAATTAACATTAGATTTACTAATGATAAAGATGGTTCTAAAAGATATAAACTTCCTGATCCTATAACTAAATCCAATAAGAAAGTTAAGATAGATATTTTGGCCATAATTGCTAACCAAGTTGTTACTTTTGTGGGTACTCCATCATAAACATCTGGAGCCCAATTATGAAATGGTGCTGATGCTATTTTAAATAAAAATCCTACTGTCATTATTAATAGTCCTAAATCCGCACCGAATGGTGATCTAATTGATTGCTCAGCAGAAAAACTAAATGATGATAGTTCTATTGATTTTGCAGTTAAATTAGCCGCTGCGCTTCCAACTGATGCTTCTTGTGACATTAAAAGATATATTGATTCTAAATTAGTAACTCCTAAATACGCATAAATAATTGATGATCCTAATAAAATAAATCCTGATGATAAACCTCCTAATAAGAAATATTTTAAACCTGCAGAAGTTGCTGCTTGACTGTCTCTATAAATTGTAGCTAAAACATAAAGTCCAAAACTTTGAAGTTCAATTGATAAATACATAGAAACTAGGTCGTTACTTGTTATTAATAAGATTCCTCCTACTACAGTAAATAAAGCAATTATAGAATACTCGGATCTTATTGTTGCAACAGAAGCTTTGTTATTTGATTTTTGCCCATTAAAGGTTGCCTTTGAACTTACAAACATTGTATTTGATAAAATCATTGCTCCTAATAAATAGATAAAACCTTCTATTACTTTAGATAATACTGTAACTTGATATAGCCCTCCAAATACTCCTATTCCAGATCCTATAATAGATACATTTAGTGTATAAATTGATAGAATAAATGAATAAAGTAAAATTAAAGCAGCTGCTCTGTTTATAATAATTCCATTAATTCTTTTTGCTGATATTGCTGATATGAATAATAATATAAATAATCCTGATATTAACATTGATGCCTTTTTACTAGCGACTGACAACTTGCCGTTCATAATATTATATGTTGGTATTACATAGTTTTATCCATTGAATAACAATAGTTGAAAGCAGGCCTTTTTTTTTTTAGCTGCAAACAAGAGATTTATTAAGTTAAAAATAATGATAGGCTAAGTTTAACTTCGTCGCATTCTAGAAATAGATTTTGAACTTTTTTTAAGGGGTAATAGTTTGATATAATACAGTTGAAACTGAATAATGAATAGAATCTAAGATAACGTTAGGAAAGATACCTAAACCGAAAGCAAAAAAGATAAGAGGAAATAGAATATAGAACTCTCTTCTAGATAAATCAGTTGTAACGGATAAGTATGGACTCCAAGCTCCTCCACAAACACGGTTGTAGAACCAAATTGAATACGCGGCCGATAAGAATATTCCAGAAGCAGCTAATGCTGCCATAATCGGTGATCTTTCAAATGCACCTGCTAAACATAACCATTCTCCTACAAAATTAGAAGATAAAGGAACAGCTATGTTACCTAATGTTGCAAGCATAAAAATTACTGAAAATAAAGGCATTTGACTGCTTAATCCTCTATAGTAACTTAAAACTCGTGTATGGTATCTTTCGTATAAACAGCCTCCAGTAATTATAAATAAAGCTGGACTAATAAATCCATGAGCGATACCTAATAAAATAGAACCTTCTATACCTTGAATGTTATTAGAAAAAGCTCCCATAAGAATAATTGCAACATGTCCAATACTAGAATAAGCTATAATAACCTTCATATCTATTTGTCTTAAAGTAGTTAAACTAGCATAGATTATAGTTATAACTCCAATAGTGTAAACTAACGGAGTAAAATATACTGTTGCTTCTGGTAGTAATGGAATTAATATCCTTAAACTACCATATAAAGCTAATTTTAATACTACTCCAGCTAAAAGAATAGAACCACCTAAAGGTGCTTCACTATGGGCTAATGGAAGCCACAAATGGAAAGGAACTAACGGGAATTTTATCATAAATGAAAAGAATATTGCCAACCATAGTATTTTTTGTAAATCAAAACTTAAATTAGTCGACGTTAAAATTTCTATATCTGTTGATCCAGTTAAGTAATACATAGTTAAGAAAGCTAGTAACATAGCTAATGATCCGAATAATGTATATAAAAATAAATGGAAACTAGCTCTGACTTTTTTACTTGATCCAAATAGTCCTATTAATAAAAATAAAGGTGGTAATATACTTTCAAAAAAAATATAGAAA
>NW_027071099.1:0-3785 GCF_002906115.3 Quercus suber | reverse complement strand
ATTCTCAAGCTTAAAGGAAATTGTATTTTTTACAAATTGACAATTTGAACCCTTTTTTCCTTATCATTTAAGC
This sequence comes from Quercus suber, assembly GCF_002906115.3. Lineage (NCBI taxonomy): Eukaryota > Viridiplantae > Streptophyta > Magnoliopsida > Fagales > Fagaceae > Quercus > Quercus suber. Next base: position 3,712 of record NW_027071099.1, on the reverse strand, counting down.
AATTAAGATAAAATATTAAACCAAACATTCAAATCTAAGGATAGAATGAGAAAAATAAATAATTGATTTAAGATTCCTGGGAATAAACCAAACGTTATTATCTTACATTCCTAAGAATTTTAAGAGATTCCCAATGAAATCAAACATAGGAATAGCTACATTTCTAGGCATCTAAATTGCAAGGAATCACATTCTCAGGAATTTAAATACTAGGATTAATATGGATTCCCCTGTACCAAACGCCACATTAAGTTTTAGTTATCATTTCAAACATCATTTACTATACTCTATTTTTTAAATAGACTTTTGCTTACTTCTTAACACGACTCCAAAACATCACTACCTGGGAAAGGCACCCTAATACAGGGTTGGAAAAATCTTTTTGGACATCGCAAAGATTGTGCTTGGGATTCACCTCAATGGCGAATTCGCTCGAGATTTAATCAACCGAATTAGGATTGACAGAGATGACTGGAGTGTAAACTTTCCATTCCCAAATAAAGCACCGGATAGTAAGACAACTTTGAAGGACGATATAGCAAACGACATCGATCACTTCAGGAGGATGATAGCTTTAGTCGTGTCCCTGACTATGACAATTCCCTCCCAAATTACATTAAGCTCTATCCAATTTCCAACACAATATTCCACCTTTTACAACCCAAGCAAGAGGTTGGCTTTCTTATAGATGCTGGACGAATATGCCGAAGAATCCTAAGCTTTGAATGGATTCAATGCACTCGATAGCCCATATTTTTTTTTTAAAGGATTGGTGGCTTCGATTTCCTAGTCGGTAAAACAATGAATTTAAAGAAGTGCACAAATTTTGTAAGAACAATGTTAATGTGTACAAAGGGTTGAGCACTACTCTACCATTATAATTAAGGGGCTTCCAAGCTATGGACTCTAAGCCGTTTAATCAGTGGACTAAGGATATTTCCATCACTATCCTACTATTTAAGGAGCTTTCAAGCCATGGATTCTAAGCTGTTTAAGTCGTGAACTCTTAACCCTCCACATTTTACTCCTACAAAACTGTTTAAATTTTTTCTATACTACTATTTAACAAGTTTCTAAGCCATGTACTCTAAACTGTTTAAGCCATGGACTACAAGAATATTTCCACTATAATACTAAAAGGACTTCAAAGCCATGGATTCTAAGGATATTTTCCCTATACTACTATTTAAGGGGTTTCGAAGCCATAAACTCTAAGCCATTTAAGCCATGAACTCTAATATTGTTCTAAATAAAATAAAAAATAATAACTAATATTAACTTCTTCACTTATCTGGGTTTTTTTCATCCCTAAGAATCACGAACGTTGGCCAATGGAGCAGTAAAATTCAAATCTCACGTTCAAAATTCAAATACACTCCCAAGTCCCAATTCCTAAGCAGTTACCTAAAGTATAAAAAAAAAAAATCTTATTCACTAACCAATGGTTTCACTTGATATTCCAGACTTAAAAACTACGATGATGTTGCCAGCTTTTAGAACTCTTTAAATTTATTTTTGTAGTTTTAAGGAATTTCACTTCAAGGTAAGAGGGATGCTCTACTTATTTCTCCAATTTCATGATTTTTTTTCTTGTTGGGATTTCTGTTTCTAACGACAATTGATTTTTTGGATAAATAATCCATGTTGGATACAGCTGTATTGCGTTTTGTTCGATGTGATTCTCATTCAGTTTTATTTTCCCCTATTCTTATATAATATAGTCAGGTTTTAGTACTCGGGTTAGATGATGAATTTTTCTGTCTTGGAACTAATACATTTTTTTTTCCAGGTTTTGGTACTCAGGGTGCAAGACAATGGTTCTATCCTGGAACTAATACATTTGTTTTCAAGTTTTAGTACTTGGGGTGCAAGACAATGGTTGCACTTGAAGATGTTATGGTTCTTGGAGGCTTTTCAGTTCTTGGAGAGCCTATGACTGGACCTATTAGAATTTGTTGAAGATTGCGGAAGAGTCAGACATGAAGCGATTACAGATGTCAAGGAAAAGTTGAGGAAAGCCACATATAGGGGTTGGATAACTATTTCTTGGAGGGTAACGAGTGAGAGTGAGTTTGATTTCGTTACGCATTATCTTGCACTTCAGATAAACATCACAAAAAATAACATAAACATTTTTGTTTTATTTGTATGATTGTATCTCAGTTTGAGGAACACAAAAAGAATGCTATCTTAGCACTCTTAGCCCTTCCTTTCTTGGATAAAATGTTGTTGTAATTTAAAATATTCATCCAACTAATCAGGACAAAAAAAAAGAAGAAAAGGAAAGGATTATAATTTTTTTTTTCTTTCTTTCTTTTATCTAAAATTATATATCTATCTTTATTACGAAATCTTTAGGTATTTTGTGATTGAAATTCAGTACCCTTACCTTCTTGTGCTACCTCTGAAACTTACCAGAGGTTCTTCAAATGATCAAGCTTCGCATGTAATGGAAGTGAATCAGTAAGAAACCTTCTGATCTGCATAGCTCCTGGAACTAGTATTAAACACCAAAATTAATTACTAATTGGTAATCACACCTTGATTAAACGCAAGTAACCAAAGTTGTTGATGATAAGAGCAATAAGGAAACCATTGACATCATATATGGGAGCCAATTTTTCATCCATAAAGATAGGGAAGATCGAAACGCCATAGGCTTAAGTCTGTTTGTGTCAGTAGCCTTATTCTTTCTTCTTATTTTTTGTTTTATTTATTTATTTATTATAATATTCTTGTCCCTGCTTCTCAAATCCTAATTTTAGGTGGTGTACACCAATGTTACTACATTACAGATTTTACAAGTAACGTAATGCACGCTCCTTCTCTCTTATTATTATAACAGTTGAGAGAATAAATGGGCCGGATCATGGGCTTTTCAAAGGCCATAACCGAATCTTTAAGCTCGGCCTGTTTCAATTCTAGTCCGCTGGGGATTTTGGAGTGTATAGTTAAACTTTTGGCATCTAAGCCTAGCCCGGCCCGTGTTTGTCAAAGGGGGTGCATAGTCGAACAAAATTATTTTTGTTTTAATGTGGTCGAATAATATCAGTGGAAGTTTAAGTTACTTTGTTCATTGAGATCCCAAAAAAAAAGGCGTTCTTGACCAAGTTAATTTCTCCCCCACATATCCTAATAGAAGATATTAAAGGATGAAAAAGTGAGTAATGAAATATACAAACGATGCAATTTCCCTAATTTGGTTTGGGCCGTACGTGTCATCCAACTTTGAGTGGGAATTCAAGGATTATTTTGTGCAAGACATGCATTATTCAACAGCCCAAGTATACAAATTAGAGAGCATGAAGGATTTACATGCGTTACTCTAGTGGCTAGATTTAGATTTACATATATTAAAGCACTAACAAATTAATGGCAATAAATTAATTTCTAAGTTGAATTTATATACCATGAACTGATAGTTTTGAAGAATAATATGAAAGCAGGCCACTTCATATTATTACAACCAAAACTTTCGTATAAAAATTGATATAGCCAAGCGATTTCCAAACGCATTGAGAAAGGAGAAGATGCCACAGGCCACAGCATGGAGAAACCATTGACATGCCCTGAAATGTAGAAGAGAGTATACAATCCACTCACACAAGGAAAACTAATTGTCAATGTTGATTTAGCATACTCACAATATATATATATATATATATATGTGTGTATTTTTTTTTTTTTTTGGGTACAAAAAGTTATGATTTTA
>NW_027071098.1:0-3789 GCF_002906115.3 Quercus suber | reverse complement strand
TTATGGTAGTTTGATCGGTGGAACATTAGAATGTTTGCATATGAAAAATGATTATAATTACTTTGAACCAATTGTGATATTGGGGTTGTCTCAGAATTTCTAGAGCTCATGAGGAAAAGTTTCAATAGTTTGTGTTTTTGATCCGTGTTATGTTCTGATTTGTATTAAAAATGTGTTTTTCTAACGTCTGAGGGTGAGATGAGTAACGGAGAGCAAACGATTGAAGTTCAGGTGGACAAAGTGTAAATGATTAAACCACGGGTAGGCAAAGTGAAAACCGGTCATACCACAAGTGGGTTTACTGTAATTATCCCTTATTTTTTAATGATTAAATAAAGAGAGGTGCTATGTCCACAACATTTTTATAACAAATTATAAGTGATAAGTTGTTTATATATATATATATATATATATAAGTTGTTATTGGTTATAAATTGAATCCACAACTTAAATTACATTTTTGCCTACCCATAACTACCAATAACAACCTACTAGTACCACCTATGATTTGTTATAAAAATATTGTGAACATAACATCTCTTATCAAACAAAAGAAGAGATATATCTATTTAGGTTTGATTTTTGATAGGCCAAGCATGTATTGATCCATTTGGTAAATTAATCAATTAATTAGTCAAGTGAATTAATTAGATCAATTAACATGCAATACGTGTGGTAGTACAAACAAATCACCAAATAACTAAATGCAGCGAAAATTAAATTTGACACAAGTGATTTGTTGTTTACAAATGGGGAAAACCACCGAGACAAAACCTCACAGGGTAATTTAAGGTTGCCATTTCTAAGAATTCACTATTAACAAAATAAGCGGTCATGTAATACGCGTGGTAACACAAACAAATCACCAAATAACTAAGTACAGCAAAAATTAAATTTGACACAGGTGATTTGTTGTTTACAAATGGGGAAAACCACCGAGACAAAACCGCACGAGGTAAATTTAAGGTCACCATTTCTAAGAATCCACTATTAAAAAAACAAGCGGTTACAAGTAAAGGAATTACAGTACCTTATACCAACCTACAATTGAACTCTTATCCCAATACCCAATTAGACTTGTAACGTAATGACAATCTCTCATTTCAATACACGGTTCTAAGTACGTGACTAACCAATCAATGCACGGATCCCAGTACGTGACTAACACACCAACTTGAGAAGGATGTTGGCTGCAAAGTTATTCAATTCATCTACAAGATAAAGATCAAGAAACTCCTTAGTTATAAAAGCCTACGGCGTACAAACGCAGTAGCTTCTTCAAGAGAAAGATGAACTAGGGCAAATTGTCTATGGTCACAATTTGAGTGAATAATCACTTTGCATCAAGTTGCATCACCTTTGACGGCCCTTAAAATAATCATTATATATATATATATATAGGATTGTGAGAAAAGAAATCTTACACAAATAACTTGGATATGTGTGAAACACAGATCTAAAAATTTAAATTTCGTAATTTTCAATAGATACAGCTGTCGAGCTATTTGTCAAGCTTCAAATATTAAATCTCAATAGATACATTTGTCGAGCTATCTGTCGAGTTTTAATAAACAACACTTCTTCACTTAATTCTTGGACAGATTTGCATGGCTTCAATACTTGGACTTAAAATCTTGTTCCTTGAAGTATTAAATACATCATAAATCTACCAAATTACAAGTAAAGTGCGTATTGTCAAAAAATTAGTAAATTTTAAATGACATATGCTCATAACATATTCCATATATGTCCTAACAACTTTAATAACTTACTTACCGTCAGAGAATGAATAAAGAAAGATGAAAGTGGCTAATTTTAAGGGATGTGGATAAAAGGTTATGATTGAATTAAAATAAGTTAGCTAAAAAAAACTTATATAAGAGAGATAGAGGGAAAAAACTACTTTAATTTATTTAAAAGTTAGGAGTATTTTAATTAATAATTTTAGATATTTAACTTTATTATTTAAACTTTTTAAACATTTGAATTTGAGGGTATTTTAGTATCTAAAATAATGAATTTGAAATATATTAGTAGTATAAATTATTATTTTTATAAATAAAAAGTCTGTAAGTAAAAGCTAGAAAGTTGCTAGGTGTTATCTCCTTTAAAATAATGGTCCATATGTATCCGGATAAAAAAAAGGTCCATATAAAAGTTGTCAGATAGAATCTTTTTTTTTTTTTTTTACGTTTAAATTGACTAAGACAGAAGATTGAAACAATTGAGTATTATTGTAGTATTATTTGTATAGAAAATTATACTGCCAAGTCCAGGACCATCTACCATTTAAAAAAAAAAAAAGGAGTCCCGGACCATCCATCCACTACAAAAATGTCTACATCTCGATTTACAAATCATTACCAAGATAGATAGATAGATAGATAGGCACCCCTTCCGCCACTTCATTTGTCTTTGTTATTTGAATTTGAAAAGCTATATGGTACAATACGAGACACAGCGTGTACTATACTTTAATTATTATTTATTTGTGAATTTCAAATTTTCAGTTTGCTAATTTGAACATTATAAGTTAAAATTTTATAATAAAAGTATGGTAACTTAATTAGTATTTCGCTATACAAAAAGTACTCAAAGGTCAAAAAGAAAAAGGGGGTTAAGTTGCAAAATTAGTAGCATTAATATCAATTTACCAAATTTGTTTTCCTATTTTAGAATAAGATTTTATTTCTCTATTTTAACTCTTCCTTTTTACCACATTAAAATTTCATTTTTTTTTTGATGTGTTTAAATTAAAATTTCATTTTGAACCTTATTTTAAGACATATATTAATCATCTATGTTATGAATTTTTTTTAAGAGAAATTGAAAAAATTATCAAAAAATAGCTATATTTTCATTTTTTTCATAAAAATAATTTACTAATATATTCCATTTATACATTAGTAAAACCCATATGAAAATAGACAGACAATCTAATGTGATGTTTTTTTTTTCCCTTTTTTTTAGTGATTTTTTGGTTTTTTATATTTAATTATTTATTTATGAAACTAGTTTTTTTTTACCTGTAATATATAAAAAAAAAATTAGAATAAAGTTTCTCTCCAAACTAGTTTGGAGAGAAATCCTACAAATTCATAATATATATTTATATTGAATGTGAATTTTGAAAATTTAACTGTTAGATTGCATGTTCTTATTACATTATTAATATTTACAAAATTTCAAGAAAATCAAAAATCAATTGTTATATGACTATATCATCAAATAAATGTTATAATTTCAAGTTTTTGTAATTTAAAGTTGCAAATAAAAAATAAATTAATTGATCAAATAATAAATAATATCCAATTTAAATAAAATTTAATATACATGTTAAGAACATAAAATTTAAAAGTTAAATTTTTTAAATTCACACCTAAAAAAAATATATGAAAATTTTAAAAATATGAAAATTTTAAAAAGTATCTCTTTAAGAGGGAAACTTTGTTCAACAAATAATCGAAGTCCGTTGGCATTTTCCATTGTGTTAAACTTTTAAAATTTGAATGAATAATCCCAAAGTAGGTACTATTATTATATGTGTGTGAAAATGGGACTTTTTGTTCGATGAATGAGACTAATCAATACAATGCCTTGTAGCAGTATATTATTGACATGTATGTCGGCATTCGAGACTACGACCTTTCTATTCTAGCTGTGTCACTGTCTACTGCCTATTGCTCTCATATGCTTCTTTGTCACTCCTCACTCTATTAACAATCTCTTCGATATGCGTGCATGTCTTATTTTATTTGGATTCAACACTTTTATGTACTCACTCTTTAA
>NW_027071097.1:0-3793 GCF_002906115.3 Quercus suber | reverse complement strand
AAAAAGGCAAATAATAAGAGCTAAAATGGAAAGAGCAGCGGCAAATGCATGTTTGAAGGATGTTTTTATGTACAAATGTTGGATGATATATTAATTTGTGGAAATAACACAAATCCAATTACACAACCTTGGTAAAATTAACACGTCAATGCAGGATTACTTGAAAAAGTGTGTCAAAACATTTTGAGATTAAACAAGGGGCTGCTTCTTCCATCTTAAAATGGTAAACTAAAGCACATCATCCACCAAAAGGAAAGAAAAATATGTAGAATTATATAATTGCTAGTTTATCAATGAAACAGAAAGAAGTTTTAACTGCTTACCCAAACAAGAAGAGGATAACAACTTATGAGGTGAACACTATTATCAACATTACTTGGCAAGCTCTATCAATTAATTTCAACCTGCAGAAATTCTTATACAACAGTTGTAACATCTTTCCAGAACAGATAGAAAAAGGAAGAGAGTTTTGATTAAAAAGAAAGAAAAAGAAATATTTAAGAGCTCATAGCCGATGCCAATGCATATCTCATGTACAAAGGGAACATTGTCTGAAGACAATGATATTTCAAACAAAAAATCTCAGAGTTTCAAAGTAAGATCAGGGGACGATGAAGTTGTCCTCGGTGGGGGTGCTGTCATGACAAAATTCATATTTGAATTTTGCGCTAATTCCATAGCCAAATTACCACCAACTGCTCCTACTGGTTCACTCACCTGCCGGAAACTCCCAGGCCAAAACAGTCCCACGTCATCATCCTCAACGAACATTGGTACTCCAAAATAGCCTTGTTCAAACCTTGCTCCACCTCGAGGAGGCCTTTCTGATGGTAGTATTCTTTGGTGCATTGCAGCATGAGCTTCAATCCCAAGGGACCGAAATGCAGAACCATGAAGGGGAAGAGAAGCCAAGCTAGTATACCTATCAGAGAACATTCCCATCCGCATAGCACGTTTAGCCATTGTCCTTTCCCTCTTATGAGCATTTTGATGGCCTCCCAGCGCCTGTGAACTGAAGAACTTGCGCCGACAGTAATTGCAAGAGAAAACCCTTGGAACTGTTGCTGCAGAATTATGGGCTGCTGCCTCACCGGTCTCATCTGTGGCCTTCATGTTAGCATCAATGGTGCTGAAGTGGAGTGTCAAGTCGAGCGAAACAGGCTTTGGATCTGCTTGAGGCTTAATTGCATTTGTGAGACAGGATGAATTGGTGGTGCTGTCCTTGGAGAGATCAAGAGATGCTTCTTGCACAGGTACATTTGAAGCTACTTGGCTGCTGACTTCTGACTCATTCTCAGATTCCAAGTTTGAGTTTGGTTTTACCATGTTTGAGTAGTGCATGAGGTTGAGAGCTTGTTTCTTTTGACAAACACAATGAAAGAATGATAAAGCCAATTGCTGACAGTGGTCACTTAGCTATTCACCTGCATGGAAAATGAAACATTTTATTCATTGTATATACAGTGGCCAATACCGCTCAAATTGAGTATAGAGTGCACCCTTCTGGTTCTTCCATGTATATAAAAACATTAGCTGTGCTTCATCCATGTACTACAGAAAAAATGCACAAACATATGCACATGACTGTACTTAAAAAAACAGAAGAAATGCAACATTTGCTGCCATGTTTCAAACTCTTGATTTTGGGTCTACAGTATGCAGAAAACCTGTATGTCAATCTACCATTTAAACACTATTATAACAACAACAAAGCCTTAGCAACAAAACTATAGGGTTAACTATGGATCCCCAACTGACTAAATTGGGGCTGCTCACATGTATTCTTCACAGCCATTCTATCCTATTCAAAATCATACCCTCTGTCACCTACTTAATTAGAGTGTCCTTTTTCACTACTTCTACTAGTGTAATTTTTTTGTATTCCTCTAGCTTTCTTCTCTCTCAACTTGAGTAAGTCAAGTCGCCCCCAAAAGATCAATCAACCAGTGAATTACAAGGATGGTGCTTAGAGCTTATTGTAGAAGATGCGCCTGATGAGCTTGTCATCCCAACAAGTGTAAAATATGCAGGCAGTCATCAATGTGAATAACATTCTTAAGCTTCCACAAAAATAAATTCAGTTGACAATCTTACAACCTTTATTAAAAGAAATCACATCTATCACTCCATTTGACAATGGAGAACAAGCTAAAATGCAGTATTTGAAGATTCACGAAAAAAATCCCAGCAGATAGATTTTGCCACATGCAACTGCTTCACCTTTGATGCTTTCACTCCAAAGAGATCTACAAAGTAACACAAATTTTTCAAGATCCATTGTTTATTTATATATATATATATATATATATATATATAAATTTGAGATTATTAAAGCAGATGGGAAGAAGAAAAGGCAAAAGTATGACAGCAACGATCAGTAACTCAAACTTTCAAATCTATTAGGGGACATAGCCACAAGAATTCTAGATGATCTGATATCACTCCGTACTGTTGAAGTTCTTTTTATAATTGCTGATGTTTTGATGTTTGCCGCAGTTGTTAATATATTAAAACAACTACAACCTCAATAACAACTACTACTAATTACAATGAGCACTTCCGAAAATGTTGGAATTCAGAATTTTAAAGGCTCAATATTAAAATATTTTTGTTCAATATGTAATATCAAGAATATCAAAATTCCCAAATAACATCAGCAGGGAAAAGCATATTCAAAATCAATAATCCAGGATTCAAAATTCCTGCAATATGTGCTCAGCTAATAGTCCCTTCATTGTTGATAGGAAAAATGAAACTTAGAATTTGATTGAATGTAGATGAACTGCTTGATCATTGAAGACTGCTCAATTTGACATGAAAAGACACGAGAGTTTGAATTTATCCCATGGAAAGCCCAAATCAACTCAGTATATGCCCAATGTGGAGCTCAACACAAATCCACAAAATACACACTCAATCAATATCCAATCAACCTAGAAAAAATATTAGCCACATTTGTGCTATACCCAAAATGACTAGTCTAGTCACAATTGAGGCTCTTTGTAGTTGTTAATAAAGCCCAAATCAACCCAATATATGCCAGATGTGAGGCTCAACACACACACACCCACACAACACACACTTAATCAATATCCAATGGGAAACCTAGAAATTGTGACTAGACTAGTTCTTTTGGGTATGAGCGAAGATGTGGCCAACACTTTTTATTGGGTTGCTACAATTGTGACCATTGAAGCCAAATTAAGTCTGCAGATTCAAGACATTGTTTTGATGAAAATAAAAAATAAAAAATTATACAGATGCAATACAACCTTTTCTAGAACAAGGATTTATTATTCCATATTATAACACCATGAGTGCTAATTAATTGTTTAAAAACAAGTAGAATACCTCTACTTTACTGAATTTCATTATAAGATAGCAACAATTAACCCTCGGGGGTAGCCCAATCAGCTGAGGACCACGACTCAAAAAAGTGGAGGTCATTATATTAGTTCGGATCTCCCCTTTCCCCTCCCCTAGGGCCAAAACTCACTTGGGGTCAATTATACTTTTAGTCGTTGAAATTTGGTATAAGAATGAATTTGGTTCATCAAATTTAATAAGTTTGGGTTTGGTCCCAAAATTTTTAAAAGGGAAGAATTTGGTCCCTCCTATTTTCTTTTTCTTTTTTGTCAATGTGACTAATAGAATGATGAGGCACCCCATTTTTGAGGAACTAAATTGAACTGGCCCATATTAATGGGACCAAAATCAAACCATCCCACATTTAAAGGACCAAAATCAAATCAACTCCATATTTAAATGACCAAAATCAAACCTCCGCAAAATA
>NW_027071096.1:0-3794 GCF_002906115.3 Quercus suber | reverse complement strand
GTGATAGGTCTGGAATCCACCAGAGAATACAATAGACATAAGTCTGAATTTTTATTGATAATAAACTATGAAAAACGTTTACAGACTTAGAGGCCTATTTAAGGGCTCCTTAAAACTTGACATACAAGAAAATCTAATCTAAAATAACTCCTAATTGATACCTAACCATAACAGGAACCAAATTTGACCTAAAAAGTATTAAATGCACCTAAAAACAAGGAAATAAATCACCTAAACCTAAAATAACGTTTTTTTACATACAAATACCAAAAATAATAAATTACAATAATTAAATAGGAAATTGTGTCCTACATCAACAACATAAGAAACAAAGCATTATAATTATCCTAAGTTCCAGCTGGATATAAACATATAGCTTTGACAAAATAGGGAAAATTACACATTACCACCCTAAACTATATACCAAATTACACATTGCACCCTAAACAATTCGAATGCATATTTTGCACCCTAAACTATCACATCTGTTACACTTTGCACCCCAATGTTAGTTTTACCATTAAGTTAGACAGAAATTAATAGCATGTGATTGTCATATGATTTTTGCTTGGGTGGCACACAGTTTAAAGACAAAAATACCCTCTTCACAGACAATTAAAACAAGGCATAAATGCACTTTTAGTCTCTATATTTTGACTTTTTTCCATTTTGGTCCCTATTTTTTAATTTCACCACTTTTAGTCCCTAAATTAATTAGTGCGTGTTATTTTGGTTCTTTCGGCCAGTCAACAGCCGAAAATATCTGAGTGGCAAATGGAGGACTTAAATATTATTAAAAATCCACATCACCCATGACACATTAGCATATAGGTCTGAAGCTATAACCACAGTTATAAACACAGTTCAACCTATAGTCGCGGTTAAAAAATGCAGCTATAGGTCTGACCTTTAGCTGTGGTTACAAAAACGCGGCTAAGACCCGTAGGGGCCTATTGTTGCGCAATATAAGCCGAGTTTGAAAACGCGGCTATAGGAACTACAGCTAGAACCTATAGTTGCATTTTGGGGTCTATAGCCGCGTTTTTGAAACATGGCTATAGACCCCTTTTTTTGTAGTTTGTGGCGATTATTGAATGCAACTCCCCATTAGTGATGCTTAGCTTCATTAATCCTTTCAAGAAGGCTGATTGGGAACTAATGCAATTAGAGGAAGTTGGTAATACCATGGTTTTCCACCCATCCTTTGCTAAATGTGGGCTTTTAGCTGTGTTGGCGACCAATCTTTGATTCCTTCAGCATTTCCTCTAAACCTATGTTTACTTGGGGTGAAACGGGAGAGAGTGAAAAATAGGGAAAGAAAAATGTAACTTTACATTGTTTAATTAGAGTGAAAAGGGAAATGAAAGAAAATGAGAAGGATAGAGTTTTACACCTGGACTCACCTGTTTCTTTTCTTTTCTTTTTTTTGAGAGGAAAAAAAAATAGCAATGAGAAGAATAGTACAAAATTAACTCTACATTTTCATGTGTATACTTTTAATCAAGGATATAATAGTAATTTGGTTTTTATCCTTCTACTGTTTTATCCTTTCTATCAAATCTAATGAAAAACACAAATATTTTATATCCTCCAACTTCTCTATTTTTGGGACATTTTATATTTTCCTACTTTTTCATCATTCTAACCAAATGGAGCATAAGAGAGGAGCATAAACTTGGTTGCTAAATTTTGTGGAGTCTCTCTTTTACGAGTAATTCTTAAGTACTCTCGAAATATGAAGAATAATGTTTATTCCTCTCACATTTATGGTGGGATCCATTCATTAAATTTCTGATAAGATCCACCATAAATATGAGAGGAGAGAACATTATTTCTCGGTAGTTTGAGAGTACTTAAGAATTTCCTCTCTTTTACCATATATTTCCCATTCGCATCTTTCCACAGTACAGCAATTTTGCCGTCACACTAGCAATTTTGATAAAAAAATAAAATACGTAATCACATCGCAATTAAAGCTTTAGATTTGGAAATCTAATCAAATAAGAAGCGAATACCTATCTTTTCCTTTTTGCTACAGGAACAAGGTACCTAATTACTTAACGGAAATTCTACGGCGTAGACACATACATTATTGCTAGATTTAGCAAATGAAGCTTGATACTGCCGTGTTATCTTTAATTCAAAATTGAAACTCTTAAATGGCTTTGATTAAAGGGAGCTGTTTCTTAAAAATTACCTGCCAAAGCTTTTTCCTATATTTTTCAGCAGCCACTTCCTTGGCTATAACAACACATCCTTTTCATCATTGGTCTCTATAGCTTATACTGTTATACAAACTTAAACTCTCAATCAGTCTATCATGATACAATTTGAGGCTTAAGATGATAAATTTAAGTGAATTTTTTTTTATATATTTAAATATAAATTAAATAATACAATTTGATGCAAAATGATTGTATGTAGGTTTTGCTAACAACTCTTTTTTAATTGGTGATAGCAAATCCACTCTTTTTTTCTTTTCTTTTCTTTTGGACAATCCATTCTTGTTGTATTTTGACATTAAAAATTATTAATAGTCTTAATTGGGCTTCAAATAGGTTGGGTTTATATTGGTCCAATATATTGTGGCCTGTTTGAGATGGTGTCCTGAGGCTTAGGCCTAAATCTAACGTTGCAGTCTATCATTGAGGGTTTTTATTAATAGTAGGGATGGCCAAACCCACCCTGCACCCATTGATACTTCCTCTTCTAATCATGCAAATACCCCTCAAGAGTCCTCAGGAAGTTTTAGGTCATTGAAATCTAAGTACTTATTGAAAAAATGCACCAAAGGACTCTAAAATGGTGAAGTTAATTCTCTCAGAAAATACAAAAAACAGTGAAGTCGATTACAATTTCATCTCTCATCTAATAAGCACACAAAATTTTTGTGATCATAACAAATTTTAAAACGTTTAGCTAGCCCCCCTTGCGCGCGCAGCACCCCCTCTCCCCTCCCAACAAAAGAATAAAGAAATTCCCAATATCATGTCAGTGATTTCACTTTTAGCACACAGGTGGAAAAATGTTTATATAAATCAGCACTGATTCCAACAGATGATACAAATAAATCCATCATGTTATGTATTCAGCTGGGGTTAAGGTTAAAGCTCCAATGCTCCATTAGATGTACTTGGTATTTTCATGGTCAGCTGGCCCCTGGTTAGGGCCAAATTGCAATAGTTAACAGGATCTGAAATGAGCATCAAATTGAAGTACTACCTATGTGTGTGTGTGTGTGTGTGTGTTCTATGGACTGAAGGGCAAACCATTCGATTTTACTCTTTCTATATTGGCATACTTGGGCTCTGTCATAATAAGCTGGAAAGAGAGCCCTTTGACAATTGCATTTTCACTTTGATGATTGAATGTAGAGTTTACAAAGAACTTTTAGAACTTATACTTGGGCTCTCTCTCATAGATAGGGAAGTAACTATACACTAAAATCATTATATCTTTGCCAATGAACTCCACCTCAAATGACACTATAATGAGCTCTACCTCCCATAGATATAGAGTCTGATTGATTAAGCGTTTTAAGAGCTTAAAAGAGTATTTTTAAAACACAAAACTTTGTTTTGCAATTACAATTCCTCGTAGTTTTTCACAAGTGCTTATTTTAAACTCAAAAAGTTGTTGTCCAACGGTTTATATAGACACACCCAGTGTTGGTAGACTTATTGCTCTAGCCAAGTAGCCATTTGCTCAAATAAGTTATTATTAAAGTTCACAACCAATCTAATGTCTATATGTTGTCTATATGTCTTCTTTTTTTTTTTTTTTTTTTTTTTTTT
>NW_027071095.1:0-3795 GCF_002906115.3 Quercus suber | reverse complement strand
AGAAGAACAGCATCAAATCTGTTTGCTCCAAACGTCCCCAAAATTGGATAGATTGGAAGTCCCTGCAAATAATTCAAACATAACTTAGTCTTATTTGTTCTAAAAAACATTTAAGCATAAATCAACTTCAAATTCTAATGGATGTGGCTAAAGCTTATGACCCACAGCCTCATTCTCCCTTTCTCTTTTTTTCTTTATTTTCTTGGTAAATATTGCTCTTTGAAGAAGTCAACAATAAGCAAAATTAGACACAGCAAGCAAGGAAAAATAAATTTAAAACATGAGTAGGAAGTGCAAAGAAAGCAAGAAAGAAATTAAACCTATAAACAATACACGCACACAAAATTGTTGTATATCAAAGAAAATGACATATTAGTAAGTTCATGGAGTCATACAAGTAGTTAAGTTGTTTACAATCACAGAATAAATTAATTATGTCATATGTAAAGGAAGAATCATGCTCTATAGACTATAATTATGAAATTATATACTAATTTAAGTCATCAAGAATATGTCAATCAGTTCGTTCATATTGAAGACTAATTTTGCAAGTATCACCAGAATTTGATAATTTCAATTATTGGGGGCATTGCTCTCTCATTCGAATTTCAATCATTCAATCAAAACTACATCTCTTAACCGTATTTTTTTGCAAGAATATAACCAGAATAACTCGTAAATTAGCATTCTCTCTCTCTCTCTCTCTCTCTCTCTCTCTCTCTCTATTTTATTTTATTAAGTTAGGGTAGATTTTCATTTGTGGTTGAAATTTTCTTTCCTAAGTTTGGATGGAGGGGAATAGAGGAAAGTAGAGTAGTTTTGGCTTAGTCTTCTTCTTCTATTCTGTTTAGAATTGGTTTTCTTTGAGTATTTGGGCTAATCTCCATATTTATAACCAAATTATTCATTTCCATAAAAATTTGATTTTTAAATAGCCATAGTATAACTACTCAGATTTATGATCATATATCAAATTTAAAAGGAATTTCATCAAACATATATCATGCAACACCAAAAGAACATGTAATTTTAGATTTAAATAAATATTATCAAAAAAATTTCTGTTATAACCAAATTAATAATTTCCATTAAAAAATTAATTTTTTACAACCATAGTATAGCTACTCAGATTTACCACAACATAAGGGGGAAAAAAGGTTGAGTGAAAAGATCTCACATCAAATTTAATAGTAATTTCATCAAGCATATGTCATGCAACACCAAACGAACACCTATAGAATAAGTTAATTCAAAGCAACCCAAAAAGATGATGATTCAGAAAAGGCACTTACCATTTCATCCCATCTAGCAATCAAGTTCCCAACAGATAAGCCCATGAGTACAGAATATTGGCCAACAGCTTTGATGACCCTGAAACTGAAATTCTGCATTTTGATTGAACAATGAGAAAAATAGTATGAGACCCAAGATAAAAATAAATAAATAAAAACCAAATTTCAACCACAAATTTAAAACTATCTTAACATTAAAAATAAATAAAAAGAAAAACCCACCTCCAAATTTCACCCACAAATTTAAAACTATCTTAGGAGACAGAGTTTTGATTGAAATTGACAAAACCCACCACAGGCTCCAAACCCATCACAGACTGATCGTTCAAAAGAAAAACACTCCCAAACATAACCCTAAATCACATTTAACGGGAAAATTTATAAAACAAACTTAAAAAAATTACCGGTGATGTTTTCGGAGGAAAACTGGTCTGACGGTGGGGAGGCGGACGAGTCGCTGCTGCTTGGTGAACGCCGATCTCCGCCGCCTTTGTCCTTCCGGCGATACTTGATCCCCACCGGCCTTCTCCCTCTCTCTCTCTTCTATTTTCTCTGATGTGATAAATGTGTAAGAGCATCCACATCAGTATGTGGAAAGATATACACATTTATTCAAATAAAATATTCATTTCTTTAACAGTATCATCTCTCTAACTGACCCAACACAACCCACACACGGTCATCTCTCACAGACCCGAAACAACCCAAACAACCACACAGCCACCATCGGAACAATCGGAACCCACACAAGATCGACAGATCGGCGATGGGAAAAGGACGTGTTGGCCTACAACAGCAGCGATTCCATCAAGAACAGGAGGAATTTCCATTTCCATTTCCATTTCCGTTTCGGGTTTGGCTTCATGGTTGTTAATTTCACAAAGAGAAAGGTTAGCCGAAATATCGGCCGAAATGGGAAGTGGGTTCAGGAATTTGAGGTGATTTGAGGCCGAAACTGAAGGAATTGAGAATTGGGTATCCCAGAATGACCCATAAAAGCATGAAGTTTCGGTGAGAAACATGAACGTATCGGGCGAGAAAATCGGTTCGAACTTAGGGAAGAACGGAACGGTTTGGAATTGCTGTTGTAGGCCAACAGATCGGTGGCGTGGGTCGGCGAGAGAGTTGATCGGTGAGAGTGAGGTGAGAAAGGAAATGAGAAAAAGAGAGTGAGGTGAGTCAGAGGTTGAGATAGGAGAGAGAGAAAAAAATGAATAAAAAAATATTTGCGCGGTAAACAGTAACCGCTCTTTGCACAATTACTGTTTATTTAGAGCTTTTTTCTCCAAAAAAAAGTGATTGTTTACCCCAAAAAAAACCCTCTAACAGGCTCCATCTCCAAATTTTTTTTTTAGATTTGCTATGGTAGCCCCCAGGCCTGGAGAGCACGGTAGCAAATACCGTAGCTCCTCTAAACAGTATCTTCCCTTCAAATAATATCCGGTTGAATAAAAAAATAATTATTTCTCTCTCATTCCTTTTTTCTTTCGTTCTTCACTCTCTCTTACTTCTCTATCTCAACGGTTACAAACTAAAACATATCACAATCAAAACAAAAATACAAAACCCAATCGAAAGATTTGAAACACAAAAACAATCTTTCTCATAAGTTTAATGAAATCTGAACAATAAAAGAAAACTAATCAAACCAGAACAAAAAAAAAAAAAAAAAAAACATGTAGAACGTCGATCTGTGCAGAACGCCAATCTCCACTTCTCTATCGGTGATCTATGTGTGTATGAGAGAGAATTTGTTTGTGTGAGAGAGAGAAAGAAAGAGAGAGCTTCTTGAATGCTCCAGGGTAGAAGAAGAGAAGAAAAGAAAAAAGAAAAAAGAAAAGTGAAGAGAGCTCCAGTGGAGTAGACGAAGAGAAGAAAAGAAAAAAAGTAAAGTGAAGAGAGCTCAGACGAAGTACTAGAGAACAAAAGAAAAAGAAAAGTGAAGATAGAGATAAGGGAATGTGTGGAGGAGAAAAAAAGAGGAAAAAAAAAGAACAAAAAGATAAGAGAAAAATAAAATAAAGAATAAGAAATTAAAAATGAGAAATGTCACTATAATATTTTCACAATACTTTCACAATAAATCTTAAGTAGTGGGTTGTTACTAACTAATATTGATTGAAAAAAAAATATTTAAGTGATGTGTTTAAATTAAAATAAGTAATAACTTACCACATATGATTTATTGTGAAAATATTGTAAAATATTAAGGACGTAGCACTTCTCATTAAAATTGGATGAATGAAAGAAGATTGAAAAAGAAATATAAAGAAATAATGAATAAATGATATTTAAATGGATAGAGAAAATGATAGAGAGTCTGTTGGAAAGTGTATATAAAAAAATAGGTAGACAAAATGTAAAATGAACTGTTTACACTCCAAACAATACAAAAATTTGAAGAGCATGCTAGAGATGCTCTTATACTGCCATAGTGTATATTTGCATATTTTTACAAAGATTGATGTGGGTGTTTTTTGGATTAAAATGTGCAAAATTGAGA
>NW_027071094.1:0-3796 GCF_002906115.3 Quercus suber | reverse complement strand
TGAATTTAATCATTTAACCATAATTAATTCTCACAGAAATATCTAAGAATTTCTTCTCTTCCATTGCTTTCGAGTATGTATAAAAAATAAATAGAGATAAGGAAGGGGTGAGGTGGAACAAAACCGTAGGATGAAGTAGATTTACTGTTATGGAAAGCACAATGCTGAAATATATAACCAGCCCACTGTTTCACTCTTAAAAAATTTGAGAACAATTGTATATTTGTATTCCTAAATTGTAATCCAGACACATGGAGATTGATTTTAGTAATCAAATAAATGATGGATTGTAGTACGGAATTTTAGCTTGTTTTGTAGTGTAATGAATCCGTGCGTTAAAGAGATGAGTTAAAAAGGTTTAAAGTCTGTATTGTATATCTAAGAATTAAGTCCTTTTAGATATACACCATGTTAGTTTCTTTAAAACCTTCTCCCCTCTCTCCATAGATGTGTGTTAAAATACTTAATATTCTTAAAAAAAAAAAATTCACGCGTTAATTGATATAAAGCACGTGAATAATTAATTCAAGCGAAAGAATTTTCTCTCAAATTGATTTTAAAAAAAAATTCAATAAAAAACCAAATGGTGGAGCCTAACTTACCAATGACTAAGTCTCAACCATGTACCTTGTACAAATGGTGGAGCTGGAGCACTGGAGCCTAGACTTTATACATCTTAATTTCCTTTAATCAAAGTTCCATTTCACACAAAAAAAAAAAAAAAGGTATCAACCATGTAAACAGTAAAGAATTTTTTTGCTAAAAGGAAAAAAAAGGAAGTAAGAATGGAATGAATTTTCTTCCCAATTAATTCATGTAAGAAAAAAAAAATACAAAAAAAATGGTAGTGTCTTAAGTCTTAACGGCTAATGGGCAAGTAAATGACAAAATATCATTAGTTGTATTTTTGGTCAAACAAGATAGGGTGATAAAACCACAGAAACTTTTGTAAACGTAAACCCAGGCTAAATGAATTTTCTTCTGCAACTTGTCTTTGTTTGGATAAGTTTAGTTTCATTTTAATTGAACTTTCTTCTGCAACGTGGCTTTGTTTGGTTAAGTTTAGTTTCACCTTTTTATTTTTATTTTTTTTATAATATATATATATATATATATACAAGATAGAAATTCTACTTTAAAATTGTCAATTTCTTTAAAACCTTCTCCCTTCTCTCCATAGATGCGTGTTAAAATACTTAATATTCTTAAAAAAAAAATCACGCATTAATTGATATAAAGCACGTGAATAATTAATTCAAGCGAAAGAATTTTCTCTCAAATTGATTTCCAAAAAAATTCAATAAAAAACCAAATGGTGGAGCCTAACTTCCCAATGACGAAGTCTCAACCATGTACCTTGTACAAATGGTGGAGCTGGAGCACTGGAGCCTAGACTTTATACATCTTAATTTCCTTTAATCAAAGTTCCATTTCACACAAAAAAAAAAAAAAAAGGTATCAACCATGTAAACAGTAAAGAATTTTTTTGCTAAAAGGAAAAAAAAGGAAGTAAGAATGGAATGAATTTTCTTCCCAATTAATTCATGTAAGAAAAAAAAATACAAAAAAAATGGTAGTGTCTTAAGTCCTAACGGCTAATGGGCAAGTAAATGACAAAATATCATTAGTTGTATTTTTGGTCAAACAAGATAGGGTGATAAAACCACAGAAACTTTTGTAAACGTAAACCCAGGCTAAATGAATTTTCTTCTGCAACTTGTCTTTGTTTGGATTAGTTTAGTTTCATTTTAATTGAACTTTCTTCTGCAACGTGGCTTTGTTTGGTTAAGTTTAGTTTCACCTTTTTATTTTTATTTTTTTTATAATATACATATATATATATATATATATATATATTTATAAAAGATAGACATTTTACTTTAAAATAATTTAAGTGTAGCCAAATGCCTTGTAGTTGAATTGGCACCTCCCCATGCACAAAGTACTTAAGGGTCTAAGAGAGAAAAAGTTCGAGCTGCGGGTTTTAGCATGTTGTAATTATCTCTCTAAAAAAAAAAATTTCTAAGTGTATATATATGTGAAACTTCTTCCTAAAAACTTGAACCCCAGTCTTTGCCCCTCGCACTTTACAAACACTTATACTTGTGAAGTGATTATCACATCAAGGGTGTGCGATGGTCAGTTTCACATTTCAAAAGATAATGTTGAGCTTTTTAAAGCATTGCAAAAAAATTTTGGCTAAAATTTTAAAGCATTACATTTTCTATACTATAACTATATCTTTTTATTATTATTTAGAAATGGTTAAAACTTTTATTTATAAACTTAAAAGGATTTTACATTATTGGTTAAAACAACAAAACAAGAGGGTGTGTCTTCTAATCAAACATTATATTACAACAACACTTGCCATGTGAAGTCATNACCTAACTACTCTATTCTCATAAAAAAAAAAAAAAGAAGATAATTTGATTGCTCTTTATCATCAAACAAATATATCAATTAGTTTATAGTAAAAACGGGGATTAAACTCTTATATTTTATTCGAAGACAAAAAACTTTATCAATTAAGTTAACTAAAACTCATTTTATTATCAATTATATATAAAAAAACAAACTCCTAGGAATAAAGTATGTCAAAAACAACTTGATTTTTAATAAATGGAAAAACAAATGTGAAAAACTCATCCCTTCAATAAATTGATTGCAAGAGAAACTCACATTAACGAATCTTGCATATATAAATAAACTATTTTTTTATAAGTTGACATTGGAAAAATAAAACAGAAAAGATGTTAACCAAGACAAGAAGAAGAAAAAAGAATTTGGAAGAGAACTCAAAAGAACGAAATCACAAAGTTTCTTACTTACTAAAAGGTATCGAAAGGAAGAGACTTATATTCATGAGATGAATGTCTTTCTCTAAATATAAGTCTATACTTTTTACTTAACGAATACAATATAATTTGTGAAAATAAAATAATCCAAATGCTAACTAAATCAACGTCCAAAGATAAGTGATTTGAAAGTTGAAACTTAATTGGTAATTTTTTGCTATTTTTAACTGGAAAGTTTAAACTTTAAATTTTCTTCTCCTATCGTAATTATTGATTAAAAAAAAAATCAACTTCCAATACAAATATATAATAAAAAAATAATTATAATTTTACAGATTACCTCTTTTTTTGAGAAAAAAATTTAAAGATTATCTAAAAGAGTAAAACCACCTACGCATCCAAGTAAAAGAAACACCCCTGGTTGGATAGGTTTATTTTATTTTATTTTATTTTTTATAATTATTATTACAAAAGTTTGAAAGATTGGTTGGACCCAGTTGGTCCAACCCAAGTAAGTGGCAATATCTAATTAAACCAAAAAAGCAAAATCATTTATTCTCAAAAAAAAAAAAAAATCAAAAAAATCATAGCCATCCAATCCACAGAGAGACAACAAAACACAAACTCGAAGCACCTTCCACTCTAGGACCGTGCCTCTTCTTCGTACTAACTCTCATACCGAGGCAATTTTTGCCTTTTTTTCACTTTTATTTTATTATTTATTATTTATTATTTATATTCTTATTTAGTTTTTAGTTTCTTTTAGTACTTTCCATTATTCTTTGCCTCCCCAAGTGGGAACTCTTGTGGATGGGAGAGAGAGAGAGATATAGATAGTGCAGAGCAAAGTGAAAATCCCTATGGTTGGAGTCGATTTTTGGGGTTTGACCAAGACTTCATCGTGACCCAGGTGAGCAAAACTCTTCCTTTTTGGTTGCAGTTGTGATTTTTAGCTTGATTTCTGTGTTTTATGGAAGCAAATCTATTTGGGTTATATT
>NW_027071093.1:0-3801 GCF_002906115.3 Quercus suber | reverse complement strand
AGAAGAAGTTTTTTTTTTTCCCCCCCCCCAAAGTTTTGTTGTTCGATTCAAATTTCTCATATGATTACCGCAACAACAACAACAAGAAGCCTTATCCCAAATTTCTCATATGATTGCTGCATGAAATTTTCATTGTATTGACACTTTTTTAGGTTTTCAGTGATGAATCTTTAAGGCATCTAGATGTCTCTCATGTTGGGAGGTTGGGTGGGATTTAGTGCTCCTCACTTTGGATGCAAGACTACCCAGAAAAAAGAGTTTGCTTACACTGTCTATTGGTCACTAGTGTTACTGTATCAAATAAACCAAGGAATAACTTAATTATTTTTATAGTCCACTGGGGCACTTCAGAAAAATACAAGGGAGTTCACGATCTGATCCGTGTTGTCCAAAATCATAAAGGTATTACACTATTTTTTGTCAACAAGTATCTGATAGTACTGCATCTGCTGCCCTTTGAAAGACCCACATCTGATGACCTTGAATTGTGGGTTTTGCTCTATAGTGTAGCCAGGTTGATTGGGAGAGAGGGACTTCTTTTTTTAGGGGTATCATGAGCCTCTTGGATGAGATAACACAAACAGAGTGGATATCCTTCTTTGCTATAAGAAGAGAAAAACAAGAAAAATTTCCTGCATCCATGCAGAAGGTGATAACTCTATTGTCATCATATTGAATAGTTGTAGGCTTGTGGGAGTTCTCCAATGTCTTGGGTTTGTGATATACATAGTACGCCCAGCCTAAGGTATTCCCAAACTGACTCTTAAGAAAACGATCTCCTAGTGAAAATGGATGCCCTCTGCTTTGGTGTTCCTTTGAGTTTGTAACTTGGTATCATACCTCAGCATGTGGCTTATACCTCTTGATGACTATGATGCTGTTTTGTTCTTCTCCAGAGTTGTTGATACTAGGTAAATATCAGATGACACCAAAAGTTTGGGTGGTGGTCAAGTTCAGGGCTTTCTTTCAGAAATAGGGACTTCTAATTCTCTATAAGGAAGTGGGTGGGTCCCTGCTGCACATATCTTTTTTTAACGTGCTACTCTGTATATCTTAGGTGTCACTTGATTTTTTTTTGGCTTCCTTTGACAAATCTATGCTGCTCAGCAATCTGCTTATTATCATGTTGGTCATATATATATATATATATATTTGTTTATGAAACAGAGATAAATTCATTAATAAAGAAAAAAGAACACAACATTTCTACTTCTCAGTGCATACTAGCACCACACAGAACCACACCAAAACCCACAGCAGCACAAGACAATAGTACCCTAATACCACAGAACAACCAACACATACATCAGCACTATTAGGAATTACTACACAGTAAAACTAAGGCAAGTATAAACCAGAACAGCAAAGCCTCCTCAGTTCTTAAAAACTTTATAAGAGATGCTCCAATTTGAACATAAAACTTTTACTGCAGTGACAGCTTCACCTTCACCTTCTTGCAAATCTCAAATCAAGCTTTAACATCTCACATGATGGAGGTGATGATGGAATCTTCAGATTTGATATGCCCTCTGTAGACCCAGGCATTTCTTTGAAGCCAGATATCGTAAACAGTGGCAGCCATGCCCAATTTACATAACATGGCTTTGAGAAATTTTTTGTGGATCTCTCTAGTACCCAATTCAATCACAGCATCCCATTGACACTTTGAGTTTTTAACCAGACACAGGCATGTAATCTTCCTCCAAATTATTTGTGTGAAAGACCATTCAAAGAAAATATGGTCCCTGCTCTCAATGGGGACTTATGCAGAATAAAGTGGGTCCAAGCTTAGGAAGGAGCACCCATACTGATTTTTACATGTTTTTTCTTCAGTTTGCTTTAACCATGCCAAGAGTTTTAATTCAAGTGTATTCTTTCTCTTAGTCAAGGTGCTTTGACCATACCGGCTATTGGTTACCACTTTATCCTTGTCTCTTGCAAATTTTAATGAATTCAAACTACTCACTTGTTTTTCTTTCCAATAATGTGAAATATCTTTATCATTAGTAACTTTGCTAAGTGCCAATAAAATAGATTTAAGCCAAAGATCTGTGTGATCTGCATATGTCACAGACACAATGTAGCAGCTTTTATGAATGAAACAATAAGTCTTATGGTGTTTATTCATAACTGTTTGGATATGGTATTTTCTTTGTGGTGTTTTGATTTGGTAAGCTTGGAAGTTGGGTAATGTTACAGCAATAATCCTGATCTCTGTCATGCCATCTTATCAGGGGATGTCCCTAGAGTCAACGGGCAGCTGGCAGTTTCTCGTGCTTTTGGAGACAAGAGCCTCAAATCACATTTGCGATCTGACCCAGACATACAAGAGACTCTTGTAGATGCCAATACTGAACTTTTAATCCTTGCTAGTGATGGTCTTTGGAAGGTAATTGTTTCACTCTGAAGATCTGTAGTACCATCTACACGTTCATACAAAAAATGGCACATGATTGTCTACATTGTCCTTGCATTAGTGTAAACCTTTAAGAGATCGTTTTCCCTTTTGCACGTTATATTCAGGTAATGCCTAATCAAGAAGCAGTTGATATTGCAAGAAGGATCAAAGACCCACAGAAAGCGGCTAAGCAATTAACAGCTGAAGCATTGAAAAGAGACAGTAAAGATGACATATCGTGTGTTGTTGTTAGATTTAAGGGATGATACCTTTTAAATCAGTGTTGCTTTCGAGGTGCGGTATATACCTACAATAAGAGTTATTACACTGTATGCCAATTTATGGTTAGACCGACAACAAATAGATACCATGTTGGGGTAATCCACACTGAATTTTCCAGAAACATGAACTCGTCAAAGGAAAAAACGGAGAAGAAAAGGAAGGATTCCCCTGCTGTAAATTTAATTTCTCGATCAGTGCTTGATATTGTTTGATTTCTTTTTTTAAAAAGTGAATTAGGAGCTTGAAATGATACATATTGTTTTATTCTCAAGATCTATTTACTTGCGGCGTGTAGATGAATATATGCTTTTATGTGATTGGAGGATTGCCTTTGTTTAATACTCTAGTGTTGGTACCTCCTAGTTTTATCATCTGATCATTGGAAATTTTTGGAATAGGCCATGTTTAGCTTTGGCCTTTTGAGTTTCAAATATTCTTTTGTTTAAATTATAATTTAGACTTTAGAAAACCTTGAAGTTTAACACTGTTGAAAAATTAAACCATATAATTTTCGATAGTTTCAAATTGAATCCTGAATCGTACCAATTTATGCATTAAATATACTACCAAACCCTCACCACCAAACCCTTCTCGGACTTTTTGCACGCTTTCTGGTTGGGGATGCGATTCAATCCTAAAACTTGATGAGAATATACTTCACCTGTACCCAGCAAATTAGAATGTTTTTATCCTTGTCCTCCCGATAGTGTGACACAACCATTTTTGTTTTTGTTTTTGTTTATTTCGATAATTTTGGATAATGGATACATCTAAGTGGGAAGATCAAATGGATATACTTCCAAGGATAAACACGTTGCTAACTGTAATTGTTTTCTTACATTTGTTGATGTACATCTCGTATATTTAATGTGTATAATTTTACATGTGATGTTTACATTTACAACTTAAAATAGGTGATATGTATAGATAATATACAATAAAGAATGTGAAAATCAATGCCCCAATTGGTTTTGTTAATATCTAATCATCTGATCTCTAAAGTTTATTTCGGGTCAAAGATTTAATTTTTAATATTTTAATAATTATGCATATTCCTTTAATTTACAATATTTAATCCGAGTAATGAAATGAGAAAGAGAGTTTTTTTTTTTTTGGGACGG
>NW_027071092.1:0-3806 GCF_002906115.3 Quercus suber | reverse complement strand
GGGGCTCGCGCAGTCGCATCGCATGATGGACGCGGTGCTGCGCGCCTTCCTGGGCATGGCCATCTCGGCGGAGATCCTCACCGTGGAGCAGGCGCGGAAGTGCTTCGAGGGGCGGCGGCTCGCGAGCGCGCACGACCCGGCCCTGCTGGAGACGGAGTTCGTGGTGGATCAGGATCTGGCCGTCGAGGACCGTGCGGCGGCGGTCGGGAGCGTGCTGGCGCAGCAGTTCGACGAGCAGCTGCTGTTTGAGCATATCGCCGACGCGAGTTGAGCGGGAGGCGTGGCGCTGATGCAGGGTGCAGCGCCGCAGGGGGAGAGCGGCGCGGGACCGATCGATGAACATATACTTGTAGATGTATACCGTAGACCATGCTCGCCGACGTGGACCATTCCCTGCCAGCCATCCAACTTACCCCCCCTTCCGAACCACCTCCCTCCCCTTTCTCCGCCGATCGGCGCCGGGGGGACGAATACTGCCTGGCCCCTTGAGCAAAGATGCAGGTGCGCTCGTCATGGGATCCCATGGACGTGATATTCGGAAGCGAGTCTTCCATCCCGGCCTATAATTGAGACGAGCAGCGTTTGCATATCGAATGAGCCCCTTCGGAGGGATCGCCGAGCGGAGACGCGGGACAAGATGGAATCAGTCAGGACAGTGATTGTTGTGGCTTTGCCCCGGGACGGCACCACATGTACGGTAGCGAGAGCAGAGGGGCAGGCCGAAGGAAGGGCATAGACTGGATGGTGGGATCATGGGAGCAGAGACAAGCGAGTCTCGAAGCGTCACCCACGTTTCTGTTGGCTCCCTGATGCCTTTTAGTCCGATCAAGTCTAGGGTGCGCCAGCCCATGTCATCCAACCACTGCCCCGTTGCACATAAGTCACGTCACATGCAATCGATCACGCAAAACGATGACAATCGACGCAGCTTGCTTCGGGCGACACGGCGATCTGCAATTCGCGGGAGACGTTATTGGCAGCATCGTGGATACGTTAGGGATGAAAGTGCGGCTGATATGAGGGGACGCTCACGAGCTTGGCCGATCCCGAGCACGTGACGATCCGACGTCTGTGGATCGGCATGTCGGAGCGTGGGCGGAGGATCGCGACGTTGGTGGGGTTAGAGGACCGATCGGTCGGGAGGCAGCGATGGTGAGGACGTCAAGACAATGTTCGATACTTTACCGCTCGAGTCAGCCCGACAGGCCGTCCATGCAGGAGCTGTACGAGTGCGTTGGAAGTAGAGAAAACAGAGGTGAGGTGGGTCGTAGAGGGAAGTCATGTATGACTAGGTTCGCATGGGGTTCTTTCGAAGGAGGGGCTATATCGCTTAATGCAACAATGGGGTTGGGGAAAGAAACACGGCTGGGCTGTCCGCGTCCCATCTGGCTACATCTTGTGCTGGGGCTCTGTGTTATGCTGGAATTCGATCGATCTCGTGGTGCGTCTAGACAACAGCCGCTGCGGCCAGAACACGACCTTCGATCATCTCAGGCATATATCATCACCATTGCCGTGGAAGAAGCGTCGCGGCAAAGCGGCAACGCGGATGATCGTTGTATGTCGTTGTAGAGGCCGAGAACATGGGCGACGATCTGCCATGCATTTTGAGCGCCCACTCGATGCGTATGTCGCAGAAAAAAAATTCTCTTTGATGTCCAGCCAGGTGCACATTCAGTGAAGTCGCATCGGCATGGGCCGGCCTCGGGGATGCTCCGTTGTTGACAGATTCGAGACCCATCCGGACAGGCGCACGCCACAAGCGAGTAAACTGGACAGATCATCTCTGTGTCGGCTTGTGAGATGGCCGAGGGACTGCTTGACCACCCGTGGGGATGGTTCGAATGTCCACGATTGCCAGGAAGCCCTTCGTCATCCGGATGGATGTCAATTCGCGCATCCGGAATCTGCACCGTCACTCGCTGGGTCTGGCTTCTGGTTAGCACAGATGCTAGCGCGAGGGGAAACTGAACCCAGCGATTTGGGCGTCCTGCCCGAGGCGCCTGCAGATACAGTAGGGTGAAGATGTGCTTTTGGGACTACGAGTCGAGGACGAGCGCTACCGATTCTGGGTTCTCATTCCCTTGCGGTGGTGGCCATGTCTCGAGTCTCGACGTCTCCCCGACACTTCACGAGCGAACATCAGGGACCGTGGCAACGAGAAAATGTCTTCAGTCACATCACCGTCTGACGCCGCACTCGGATTGGCAGGATGTGCGTTGGTGTAGCGTGAGCTGTTCCTGGGAGCCATTGGGGAAGCTCTGGAGATGTCCCGCGACTGGCAAGCCTGGAGGTGCGAAATGAGGATCCCTGCACGGCACCCACCGGCATCGTCCACTGGTTTCTGACCGACCAGATATGCGCCAACTTCTGCCAGATGGCGGGTCGCTGCCTATCGGCGATCAATGTCTGGGCCCTGCATGGACAGCGGAGACCTGTCGTGTAGGCAGGGTCAATGGCACGGGTGCTCCCTGGATTCTCCCTGGATTCTCCCTGGGGTCCTCGAAAGCGTGATGCATTGCGTGCTGGCGAGTCCGCTGCAACCAGGGTTCGGGCCGTGACGACGTCGCGAGCGGACGTGCATGGCAGTGACAG
The DNA here is from genome assembly GCF_002906115.3 of Quercus suber. Lineage (NCBI taxonomy): Eukaryota > Viridiplantae > Streptophyta > Magnoliopsida > Fagales > Fagaceae > Quercus > Quercus suber. Next base: position 1,211 of record NW_027071092.1, on the reverse strand, counting down.
TGGCAGTCGGGCCGTGGTCACCTCGATGCGCATGGAGGAGGGATGTAGTGCCAGCAGCCCAGGAGAGGTCTGGAGGTCGGAGTGCTAAGCTTTTGGAGGTGCATATTGGGGAGACCCGGTCGGTCAGGACATCGGACGGGGGGGGAGCAGCCCCCAAACGGGATGTCGCAATAGCAAAGGTAGCCATGGCTCGGACTCGGGGCTGCTGCCACGGTGAAGGGGGAATGATGTTTCTATTCGCGTCACGGGAAGATGCCAAAGCAGCGTGTGAGCGCGAGCGATGCCGCCACTCGGCCTCTGTGTCGAAGGCGCACGGGCGCGCGCAGGCACAGCTCCCGCCAGACTGTGCAGTGGATGGCAGTCCTGATATTGCACCTGAAAGAGGCAAGCAGCCAGCAGCCAGCCGGATGCCGGTGCCTACTATTGGAGCGCGAGTGCGCCAGCAGCAGTAGCAGCAGTATGTAGCAGTATGTAGCAGCAGTAGCAGTGGGGATCGAGGCCCAGGGGGTGCATCTGCTCTGCCCAGCGACCGCATCGCCAGATCTCCCCGTCGACGCCGTCATCTGGCCTGGACGCTGCTGCAGAGTCTCCGGCGCAGAAGGTCCGGCTTCCCCTCGGCGGAGGCGGAGCTGGCTCCGCCCAAGAGGTGCCCGGTGCTCAGGTGCCCAGCGTACCTTAGGTAGAGCCCCAGGTGGCCCGCCAGGATCCATCTGCCGCTCCGCTCTCGTCGTCCCATCACTGGGATGAGGCGAAGCTCGACGGGCATCACGCCCGAGGGCCCAGCATGGCGATTCGGCGTGCCCGCTGACCTTGACGCATCGCATCGCATCGCATCGCATCGCATCACATCGCATCACATCGCCTTCGCATCATGCGCGTCACCGGCGCAGCCATGAGATTGCGCCGGGCGAATCCCCAATGGGTTTCGCGGCCAAGAGCCCTGGCTCCCTCTCTACCTTACACTTCTTCCATGCCTCGCGCCCATGCGTCAGACGTGCTTTCCAGGCCGCTTTGTTTGAAGGTACGTCGTCCAGCCTTCTGCTGATACTGTCGTCGAACGGTCATTACGTCTCCTTGCTCGCGCCTCTCGACGCACCCGCCCCCATCTGTGGCCTCGTCGTGCAAATCCTGTATCCTCACGCACAATCCTGTCGTGCTGCCGGTCGAGGCCAAGGTCCGACTTGAGTTGCCATCCTCGTACAGCCTGGGAC